>NW_019214333.1:0-31662 GCF_002532875.2 Varroa jacobsoni
TTCATCGCAGCGTTGCAGAGTTGCGGTGGTAGTAATATGGAGGGCCGCGGCGGCAAACACGCCGGTCCGATGGGGCAAACGCTGGTAACGATAGCGGCTGATGCTGGGGGCAGCTTTTTAGCGGGAAGTCGTATTCGGGTGCCGCAATGCCGCGGAGTATGGGGTTGTGACGCAGGCTATAGGTTCCGGCTGTATCAAGAAAGGGCGGCCGAAGTTAAGCAGGCGGCCATCGCAACCACCATCACTAGTACCGAGCCATCCAACCAGAGCCAGGCTTTTCGCCCGCTGTCAGAGTTAAGGGGACGGGAGCTGTTTTCGGGTCGAGTTTGCTTATTAAGGGAGATTACGCCCAGCAATCCCTACAATTCCCTGATGTTAGTCTGGCCCGACAACAACGACTGCCCTTACTCAGCCTGCTGGCTTAGCTGAAGTCACTGGAAGGGGAGGAAAGCGTGGAGCTAAAGAGGTGACCAGAGGCAGCGGGCCGACAAGCAAACTTACCAGTTTGCGTACTGGGTGTTGCTGACAGATACTGCTGCTGCTCGTCGGATGGCTAGCTGGCCAGGGTATGGACAGGCGGTGCGGCCTGTTTAAATGATCCCTTTTCCGCGACACAGGACAAGGATCGTGTGAGGGACGGGACATGAAAGAGGTTCAGGGCAGTTCCAAGTAAGAGGAGCTTAAGCACAGTTCGGACCTGCCTGTAGCGGCGATAGTTGGGGCAGGCACGGAGTCAGAGGCAAAGACAGGAGAGGAGGAAAGATTTCAGGTCTACCGCTGCTATTGCGGATGACAGTTGCTGGAAACCAATCAACAGTCCAGGATAAGGAATATTCCCGGCAAAAAGCAAGCTGAGCCGGTGAGCGAATAGCTAACGTTATCATATTTTAGATTCAGCGCGCCTATGCGCTATTGGATCTGCTGCTGTATGGTGTTTTTATAACCAACGAGGCCACGGAGAGAGGCAAAAGGGGAATCCCTTGGTGCCTGTAATGGCCTCGTTGCTTTCAGCTAATTTCGTGGAAAGCGAACGACGCCTACAAATTGCAGCAAATAATGTCACCATTAGTAAGAATTCCAGTGACCAGCGGTAGAACGAGTTGTCCGACGCAATATATGAGGCCAGAACGGGAGTCAGCTTGAAATCACCCGTAAACATGGGGGTGCCTTCTCAAGATGCCGACAATTACCGCTATTTACGAATAAGAGAATTAGACCAGAGCTTTTAAATCGTTGGCGGGCTTTAAGACCAAGTTAAGTTACTTGAAATAGCATAGCAGCAATCGACGCACGGTCAGCCTTGGGTCGAAAAGTATGGTCGTTTTATTTAAACCGACACCTATCATTTGTATGCGGCTGATCGCGCACGTATTAATGACACCGTCCGTATGTATTTGCGGCATAATGGCTAGCACAACGCTGATTCAGGAGATCTTTCGCATGAGCATCTATCAATGAACGTTTTCAATTCATTCGCCCAGGTGTTGCCCGTGCCTGCCATAGGGATGATGAACTTCCGGTCGGCTGTGGGCTTTGTCTTGTTCCCGCTGTCTTCGCGGACTTTGTTCGCCTATGGTAGACGCTACGTTCATCAATACAAGAACGGATAATTAGCCATCTGTAGACTTACAGTAAAATGTCATGGCTTGTTGTTTCGGTCGAAAGGACCATATTCATTTACATATATATATATATATATATAGATATATATATATACACACATACATAGGGACGTACGTGGAGGCACGTATAGGCAGGATTGATATTTACTGCTTTTCAAAAATGTCGTCCGCTTAGACTGCTCTTTGTGATGCTATTCACCTGCTAGCTAATTAAATCTATTTTCAGACTCTGTGCAGTGGAAGAAAAATATTAATTAGTGCGGTGAATTCTGTAATCTAGAATCTATTCATCGTGCTCATTCACCTCGTTCGATGATCAGACAAACGGACTACGTCTGGGGGTCGTACAGGGTCCTGAAAACCAAATTCATATAATATGCGACTATATATATAATAAACAGAGTAACCTAAATCTTAAAGGTAATTAAACGTACATAAAGTAACGTAGAGTAACTTGCGTTTGGTAGAGCACTAACTTTCGGAGGCTATGGATCTCATTGGAGTGCTAGCTTCACCCTATATTCGTACCCTCTGTATATGTCTTGGCTAAAATCAGCCCCTGTACACTGTATTAGATCCATGATTTACAGTTAGGTCTGGCGTAATATTGACTAAATAGAAATGTACGAAAGCTAGCTAGATTGATAGTGTCTCGTACATTCGACATCGTTAACCAGTTCAAGCCCCAAAAGCCAACCATATTGACCCTCAAGTTGTATACTGAGCAAAAGAAAAACAATCATTCTAGCCCAAACCATATATACATTGTATTTGATGCAGATACTATTGCTGTGATATTCCTACGGTATTTGTTTTTTGTTTTTCCGTTTCACTTACATAGAACGTCTTAATCTCATGATACTTTTTTCTTGTAGCATAACATATTGGCGCGTTCGTAAGGGTAGTCCGTTACAGGCTAAATAGTTTCTTCTTGGCGAAGCAATCGAGAATGGAGGTTCATTCCTATCGAAAATCATACTGCCACCGTTTTCTTAGGTCTAGTGACATTATTAAATCACTGGAAATGTTTATTCGCATACAGTTAACATTGTTTTTATATTTTTCGAAAGACTGCACAACCACACGCTCCACTGTGGGATGTGCATATAATTCCATGGCCAGCTAGGTTTAACAATAAAGGATTCATCCCCGTTTTTGGTTTATTGACATTATTAGTTGCCCAAAGCCGACTCGATCTATGTACGTCGGCGTAAACTGAAAAATAAATTACAAAATGTTAAGGACCAGGAGTTAGTAAGTTGCTTTGATATTGTTCGTTGTCCTTAGAACAAATCGGCTCGCTCGACACGGAGCTAAAAGCGGAAACCGATCGAGCTTCGGTTTTTTATTAAGAATGTTATTAATCGTCAGGCGCTAAAACTAATCTTACTGCCTGACTATTTTTATTGCAGATGTTACAGATAGTTGTAGCAGACAACCGAATCCTTCGGGTTTTCAAAGAAAACGACATTATTTTTAGACTAAACCACGAAATAATAAAAAAAAAAGTCAGCTATACACACCTGTACGAACAGTTTTTTCCCCATCTTTTTCCTTTATTTGTTGCTCCTGAATCTTTCATTCATTTGCAACTTCACCCGTAAAAGTCTCGTATACCAAACGTCGAACCTCTGTCTTCATCATCGTCCATTAAAGAATGTTTAATATCATAATACAAGAATGGTACAAAGTATCACGGACTACCGGCTCGCATAAGTAGCAGTACTTAATCGACGAAATCTGCGAAGGACACCAGCGTGAAAGCACCCATTAGCATCACTGTGTTGTTAGTGGTAGTAATAGCAGCAATATATGTTTCGAAACTTATCGGTTCTACGGGGCCGATACTATTCTGTTCTTTCGAAAAGGACAGCGCCCAGCGTCCTCTCGTGGCGCTAAATAGTCCCTCAGAAGCTTCTCTGTCCATCGGAGATCCCGGTGGTGTCTCCTTTTCGATGCATGCCCTAATCGGCGTTTACCGCCTCTGCTAGCTGCCGCAGGTGCCGCTACCGACGACTTCGATGGTCATAAATCATAGACGGGTCGAGATAATACTTAGTTTACCCAGGCAGGAAGAAGTACGCGCAGGAAACCGTTACCTCTACAGCAGGGCCCAGCTGCTGCTAGCTGGCTAAGGCAGCTTCATGGCGGCTTGTTAGTCGTACGCCTCAGGGATATCGGCTCGAATCGAGTAGTATACAGTAAAGCGCAGTCCATATAGAGCGTATACAAAGTGCTCCTACACGCACAGGGACGCACGATCACTTATACACGCACATATATACCGTACGCGACTCAAGCTAGCTGCCGCCCAACCAGCCAGATGAGTGTAAACTGCATAACATTACAGGGAACTGCTTGAAGTTTTCGGGTATAGGTACCTAGATAGCGACCGATGGACCGACCCACCTATCTACCTACTTACCAACAAAGAGATCTATCTAACGACAACGAGTAAAGCAGGATGTGGCACTGTGCTGGTGCCTTCGCCGCTGCTGTTTTACCGTCGCATTGAACGAAAGATAACCATAAATTATAAATTGGCCACTAGCACCATCACCAGTTCTGCATCGGACTAAGTCAGTTCGGCTGGCAGCAGCTAGTCATTGAGCCGACCCTCTTCGCTGCTGGGGGGCTATTGGCGAAACCTATGCCACGACATCTACGTCGCGTAATATTTCGAGTGGCTCCCTGCGGGTTTCTCTGGTCGTTCATGTCCCTGGCCGTCGAACAATCGCGCACGGCAACACCTTGCTACCGTGTGTAACTTGTCTAAAGGCAGAATGGGCAGACCAAATACTAACTATATAGCTAGCTAACCAGATCGTTGCTCACGAATGTCGATCGCTGAGAATGACCAGCTGTTGTGCTGTCTCACAGAAAAGTTTCGTTGCTGCTGCTATTGCGTATGTTTATTTGTTTTTATCATCTATTATTACGGGTTTCTGAATCATTGTTCTTGTTGACGCCATATTGGTGCCTGTACTTGGGCCTTGAACCTACTATGGTGACCATAGAATCGCACGTCCACGGGTAGGTGAAGGTGCGCTTTTGAAAAAACCAGAAAGTTTATGAGAGATAGATTGGCGAAGTACTTAATAATCCTCTTGTCTGGGGGGCAAAAGTTGGTTCGGCTTGAGATTTCAGAAAAACGAACTCATAGCCAACTGTGCTATAATTACTATTATTATCATCATCATTATCACAATTACAATTTTTATTATAATTATCGGAGAGATACCGGTAAAGAAAGCTTGGCAAAACGGAGCGTCAAATAAAAGGGACGCGAAATACCGATTATTAGAAAGAGGTAAAAGAAGATAGCATTTGCCGTCCCTCGTCCGCCAGTCGGATAATTATGCAAAGGTTTGATGATGTGGCTGCTGCTGCTCAAGGCCTGATGGTACTAATGGAGTTTGGCCTATGGCTTTCGTTACTACAGAACGTTGACGGTAAAGTGCAGTTTCCAAATATAACGGCCCAGTCAGATTACAGAGAGATGAGGGCGATCCAGACAACACTGATAGAGCTGAAAGAGTGATCCAGACATCGATCTTGAAATTCGTCTTGAAGTAGTTATTACTGCACGTATTACTACAATAATTCAGGCATGCACGCGTGCCCACTACATGAGCAGGGTACGAGCTACGATTAGTAAAAGATCAAACAAACGAATAAACGACGACTGGATGCAAATGACCGATTGAAACAGAAATGTCATAAAGCACATGAAGTTTCACACGCGCACAAGCTAATATATTAATAACAACTGATGCATCTGATATTTTGTTTTGGCTGCTGTTAAAAGAGAGAAGTATCATTATAATGCTTGCCTCAATTTATTTTTTCTGCCTCTTCAGATCCTACAGTCGGTCACAAGAAGCCAAAGGCAGATGCTGCATAGAAAGGGGGGCAAAGGGAGGGACAAACTACAAACGGATTCTGCTATCCGTTGACCAGCAGCTATTTTCCGTATTTTTCTACCATCGTCGCAAACTCGGGCGTCTATTGCCATCATAGCAGCCGGCCGTCACCAACTCTGTGATGCAACCCGTTCGGTGCCACCTTGGCCCGTTCCTCCTCTCCCTCCTATTTTCCTTTTTACTTTCCTCTCGCTTTGCGTCCTGCTCCTCCGTTTCTTTCTGTCGCAAACTCTGAACACGTTTGTTTAACTGAGCTGGACCGGGTTTGCTGGGCAGGGGCAAGGCAACTGGGAGCATTCCGAGCACAGCTAGCGAAACAGTGAACGATGGAAGCGAAGAGGGGTAAACAAGGCATAAGCCGAGAGAGGCTCAGGTTGAGAGGACGACAGCGGAGCTTCTCATTGACGTTCCGAAAGATCGGCCAGGAGCATATCCTCACCTTGCCCCATTTCCTCCAACAGCCTCTCTTCTACCCACACGTTGCTTTTCCCTTACTCACGCGTCTACAACCCCTGCCTTACTTCGGCGCTGAGGGTGGCGCCGACTGGGTTGGGGTTGGCCGCGCCAGATGCAGTAGCGTTGGCACTACTTTCCCAAAACCCTTCCTGACATCTTCAACTAATAGGACTAGGCGCCAGAGAGTGGTAGGATCCTATGCCTTCTCTACATTTGGCCTGCTTGAGAGGAAGAGAATGAGAGGGAAAAAGCGAGAACTTCACCGGCTTCTGCTTCGAACCGCTATGAAGACCGTTAGACCGCGAGGTTGCTGCAAGAGAATTCATTTTATTATGGCTTACCTCTATCATTCCCGTTTCGCCCTTTCTCTTCCCAGTACGACTACTAGTCTTTCACTACGTTCCAGCTGCAGCAGCGGGCGCGGTGGCAGTGGCGCCGGCAAGCGTCTCTATGTTCTCTTTGCCCTCAACCCAACGCCCAACCGACTCGGGCTAAGCCGACCCGGCCCTGCTCTTACTTTGCACTACATATTGCTCTACTGTTTTGCATTTAGGGAGCGGCACGGGGAGCAGTAGTGCCTGATGGTACCGCTTCTGCCAGTGCTCTTTTCCTAGCGACCAAGCGACCGACAACTCGTTCGTCTTTTTCCCCTTCTGTCTGATGCCCGCAGAAGTTTGCTAGCTCCCAACCGACCGGCTAGTAGGGAGTTTTAGACAAGGCGTTCCATGCTGCGCCAGCCAAACGGGCATAATAACAAAAGTTTAAATTCTCTTTCCAACCCCCGTACTTATTTCCCCCTTTCTTGCTGGCCTGCGTTTTCCTGGCCTCCGCATCGGTCCGCATCACTCGCGCTAGCTCCGTTGCATCCGTTGCCTCCCTCATCTCTTTTGGCCGCTTTGCGTGCCGACGACTGAGTTGACTATGCTCCGGCCGCCTCGATAGAAGAAAAAGGGCTGGGGTTATTCTATTTGCCAGCACCCCACAGAAGTGCTAGGAAAACTAAAGCTGCCTTGGGTCTAGAGAAGCTCTAGTTCAAGCTCTCCCTGGCCGTCCCGGTCTCATGCTAGCCCCCAGCGAGCTTCCACTTAGTGGGGACAATCGCCCTTTGCCCCCCGCCGCCCCCCCCCCGGTTGTAGGTGCAGTAGCGCGCTTTAGTGTTCGGCCTAGTAGCAATAGGAGCAGCAAAGAAAAGTCCTGCTGGTGGGGTACTTTAACTTGCCTCTAGCTCAAGCCCCTCAAAGCCTTCCTGGCCGTCCACAGTACCCTAAGCCCCCAAGAACTGCCCTTGGCTCCCTGCAGTTTACCCCTGCGGCCTTCGTCTCCCTCTGTATGCTTGCCGTATCCGCCTTCAATCTCCCATCGTCGTCCCCCTGTCAATTTCCTCTTCCTTCCTAAGCGCATTGCTACTGCTGTTCTTGAACACAACGCCTCTAAATCCTCACCCACAGCCCACGGCTGCGTTCCCTCGACCCTTTTCACTTCACTTCTTTTCGGATTCACCCTCGCCAGGGCCTGTCGGACGAGCGTCAAAAAAGGACGAAGAACAAGACGCACTGGTAGTAGCCGTAGTAGTAGTAGTAGTAGTAGTAGAAGGAAAGGGAACATTTTGATTATGATGCCATCCAGCGAGGCGTGGTTGGCTAGCAACCACCCTATAGACCCAACGACCTCCAGGGTTTCAAATGGGCGTTGGCTGTATTGTGAAAAACGGATGTGCAAAACTGCACAGCCCAGCAAAGACTGGGGTCGCTTGTCTGTCTGGTCGGCCACGATGTGCATGAGAAGGGTGCCAAAGGGTATGATAGTGGCCAAAGCAGCATAGCGTTATCGTACAATGCATGTATGTACGACTTGCAGACACTGTCATCGACAGGCGATGCACAAGGTAAAGAAGAACTGCTTTCGTATTACTGTGCAGGGACGGCCCGGGCGATTGTTTGGCAGTACGGCCATATACAAGCTATACATAGGCATAGAAAATCAGAAAGAGAGACAATATAAGCAGAGAATAGACAGGATGTCCAGCGTTTATGCATGCTTTTCCGGTTGGAAAGGCTGCCTTCAGTCGCTTCTTTTTGTTCCCCGTGATGCGCCTTTACTGGCGGCAGACTACGTCGTTAGAAATCATAGCATTCGCCGACGTGGCGTGTTCACTAGAAAGGAAGAGCGGATGTAAATGAGAAAAGCAAAACAAGCCTAAGTAATTGCGCTCGAATGGTGCATGACCACGAGGCGAAGGAAGATGAAATAAAGATGGAGGGTATAAAGCAGTGTGACTGTCGCGATGACGAAAACAACAATAAATCTACCCGTGCTCTTGTCTGTCGTCTTTCTTTCTTTTTTTTTTTTTTTTTTTTTTTAGAAGTTATTAGTAGAGGATGCCCACGGGTGTACAAGCTGCGCACGTAGCGATGCTACTTCACAGTGAAGACTGTGACTATTATATAGTTTGCGCTGACAACAGCTGTCTAAACCACTATTTCGGACCCTTAGAGTTGGTCAGCTACGAAGCAACAACATGTAATGGACTCATGGCAGGCAGAATCTGGCGAAGGAAGATCATTAAAAATGAAGACACATGTGGCGCTCCGCTTTCATGGTTTAAAACAGTAAAGAATTCGATTTTTTGTTTGTAGCAGGCGAACAGTTATACGAATTTGGTGTCTTCCTGGTATTAGAATTAACAGAAGCTTGACAGTACGACTGCTTGTCTAATGACGTCGTGTACTTCCGATGGAACGACCCGTGACACGATGCGTGCCTCTAAGAAGGAGTGATGTAAAAGCAAAGTTAGACAGAGGTAAGAATCCTGAAAGATAAAAAACTTTGTTTATGTATAGAAGCAAAATGCGCAACAATGAATAATAGCTAACTATCAATAATTGCAATCGAATGACGAGTATATCCTTATTCATTAATCTCTCCCTGTCATAAGCCTTAATGAATCGGAATATATCCACACAGCCGACCCAATTTCAACTACAATAAGTGAGAAAAGTAACTTCGATTTCTTCTACTCATTATAAACGTTTGGTAATTTAATATGTCAGTACGCTTTTCCATCATTATTCTTATGTGATTATCCTCATACCAGGACCCGATGTCGCCTGCTAATAACCCTTCTTTCTCTCAAAATAGGTAATATGAAGTTCTATTCAGCTTTGAACTATCATCAACTGCTGGCCTACTGCTGGTTAACACGAACGCAAATTTATTGTGTCCAAGGTACATTCGAAGAGTCTTTCTATCAACATAGCATACGCTCCGTTGCTGCCGCTTTCTTTCATGGCCGTTATACTACGAGTTCTTCTAACACTGCTGCCGCCCCCACAACCGTAACGGCTGGTGACCGCAAATGTTCTTCTATTTGTTCTTGTGCTTTTAGGGTTGGGCAGATCACATAAACTCACGCCGCTGACAACCTCCGGTGGTCCAAGGGATCGACTCGTGTGCCGCCAGCAGCAGCAAGGGCGGCGATCCTGATCTCTGGTTGTACTCGGTCAGAGGCAGGCGACAGAGAATTGAACGAATCGGAGATGACACGGTCGGAGAGGCGGTCAGGTATTCTCAAACCTGATGCAAATTTCCCTCAGAAGCAGCAGAGCACGAAGATAAACTTTCAACTTAGTAAAGAGTGAGCGGTGAATGTGAGCCATTGTCTGCTAATGTCGACTCTAATGCGCGTTCCCCACCTCGACGTTGACTGTGTCTGCGAGCGGAAGCCTACTCAAGAGGTTCTCCAGGATTTAAAACTTCTCTAGGCTTCTCCAGTGGTCCAACGTGTCGCATAGAAAGAAGCTAAAGGTATTCTGCTTCACTTGACTACTGCTACAGCCGCCACATCCGCGATCTCTGCCAACTTAACTTGAAAAGTACAAAAAGAGGAAACCAGCAGTACGCCCAGAGTCACGAAAGGCACCAGTCTTGCCGCAGTAAATTTACATTATTTTTACGATACTACGAACTTACCAACATTGCTCGTTCGCCATCTAGAGAGCGCCAGCAGCGGCGGTGGTGGCGTCCGTCCGTCTAAGCCCAGCGCGTTAGTACCGACCCCATTTACTGGGTTTGGCCTAGCCCCTAAATTTGACGGACTCCTCGGGCTGCCGGTGGGCCTTGCCTTCTAGGCATCTTTTCCCATTCAGTTTACCAAAGAAAGAATAAAAGAGAGAGAAGCTAGCTTTGAAAAATAGGAAGAATAGCACAAGGCACGACATTAATACTGAAGAGCTGCTGTCTACAGTAGACGTCACTATACCGCTGTTTCCACTAAAATTACATTCCTTAGAGATTTTCCACCTCTGGCCGAGTCCAACTACTATTCCTTATTGGAGCAACAACGGCTTTGGTGGTGAAGCGGGTCCACCTTCTCGTCGTTTTCCCTTGCGTGCCCATACGGCACGTTAAGGCGCCGTCTTTCCTCGTTAAAATTCGTTCCTCGCCTCAGCTATTGCTCGTGCCGGCTTCGAGGTTCAAACAACAGGCAGAGGGAATAACAGGCAGCTACGCCCCAGGGCGGTTAACGGTGGCGAGAAACTGCCAGCGACCAGCAGTTTTCCTTGGAGAATTTTATTATTCTTTTAACCGCCCACGCCTGACGTTCCTGTCGCTCCATTGTCCAGGTTCTTTTAGACTGCGCTACCCCCCCGCCCCCCCAGGATCGGTCCAGACAGACAAACACGTCGCCTGACCACCACCTGCCTTCCTCGTTAGAGGCCCTGGTCTCTAAAACCAGTGCCCTGCTTAGCCTCATCCTACTTACGGCGTGCTAACAGGCTTACGGTGGCGCCAGCGGCGTATTCATGTGCTCAAACTTATTGACCATTATGGCATTGTCAGGAATGCAATGGCCCGAATTTGGTCCAATTTTCCGCGTATTGCTTTCACAGCGTGTCGTTGGAACCGCGCAAAACGTGGCGCTAATCTTGAACTAAAAGTCGTGTACTGCACGCCCCTGCAATACGTAAATGGTGTCTTATAATTTTAGTTTCAGCATGAATCGAATTAAAGCGTAGCAATAAAAGTGACGATAAACAGATGAGAGGCAACGAAGGGAATGAGGTCGACGAATTCCGGGACCCATTCGTTAGTCCTGATGGGTTAGCCCGGGTCCATCAGCTCCGCTGAATCCTGTCCGGAGTCGCGGATAGACCTGCATCGAGAGGTGATGCCGCTAAATTTCTTGCTATCTACATAGAGTTAATGGCGTTTTGAGCGCTGTTACAACCGCGTTGTAAATCCTCTGAACCTGTACGCTACACGCTACGCAAAACTGGAACGACGCAGCGGGCGGCAAGAGAAGGCTTCATGATGATCGCAGCTGGCCGTGGCAGTTACGCCAATAGGGGCAACAACGTCGTGCTGTCTCTGCCGTCAGCGCCGAGTCTACCGTCCGAGATGTTTAAAAATGCTAGTGCGCAGGTGGGCACGCACCGAAAGAGGGTCAAAAGAGTTTTCTGCCGAAAAGCAGCGATTCGGGGAGCCAGAGGAAACCCAGGCCCTCGCGGCCCGTAGAGGTCTTCGACAAAGAAGGCCTGAAAGCTACAGCAGGCCCAGAGGCGGCGGCAGCGTCTACGATGGTCATAATGATGAGAAGCTGGCAGAACGATAGCCTACTGGGCCAGACCGGTTCGAAAAGTTCTCCAAAAAGGGAGCCTGCTCGACCAACGACGACAGGGACCATGCTCTTGTTGAAGAGCAGCGTATTCTCCACTTGGCCCCCTTATGCTGCCACCACTGTATGTCTGTCTGTCTGGCTGGTTAGCTGACCGGCCGGTTAGGCAGCAGATCGGCCAGGCCAATGTAGGCTAGGCCACATAGCCTGGATCCATAGAGTAACTACGTGACCTGGACGTAAAGCTGAGTGCAAGTTAATCAATGCAGAAAGGGAATGTGTCTTCTTCCCTTCGTAACAGCAAATGCCTGCAACCACTGGCTGCGGGAGCTATTCCGGTCGCGATATAAATGACGGGCGAAGGTGGCCTGCGTTGTTGGTTGAGGCTGAGATGGTCTCGCTTACGTCGAGCGGCCACTATGAACGTATCCCGACGAGGCAGGCTGCTTGTTGCCCCCACTGCCTTTGCCGATCCGTCTTTTCACGCCGCTTTTCCTTTTACTCCTTCCTCCCTTTCTCCCCCGCCAAATTCCCCCCATGTCTCGGTGCCCGGCGGCCCGCAAGCACCTACCGACTCATTGCACTGTTGAGGCGGTCTCTAGCAGCGCTGCTGAGAGTAAGCAAAGACCCCTTTAAACTTTGTTCGTTGCACTATTTCTGCAAAACTACTTCTACTACTACCCAACTTCATAGCCGGTTCCGACCCCCTTTTCTACTGAAAGGGGGTTACGGCCACGGAGGCCCCTATAAAAGCCGCTGTAATACTGCTATTAGCGTGACGTGCTGTTGAAAGAGCTAGCTAGAGCCTACAAGTTACACGCGGAGCTGAAGAGCTGGACCACTATACAAGGAGCAAGGATAAAGTGAAGCTGTCGTTTCATCGAGGCCCGGTTGCCATTCTTCTTTATTCTTTCTCCCCCCACTGTCTGCTCCTCTTTTGGTAATGTCTGCATTTCGCCACGGGTGCGCCAGTCGAGCGGACTGTTGGTCGGTGAAATCCGGGGTGAGTTGTTAGTCGGGCGAGGCGGGGAGACGTTATACGCAAATCTCGGTACCAGCCATGTCTCAAACCTCTCCTGCCTGAAGAAACGTCAAGCCGATGTCCATACGCCGACCGAGATGGGGCAGCAGACGCTGTATGGGGAGACTCAAAGCAGCGACGACGAATGATTTCTTTGAAGTATGCCAGTCGGCCGAATCATCTTAGAACCGAAAGGAGTTTGAGGGTAGAGGGTAAAAGAAAGTGCTTTACTCCCAACATTGGCTGGTCGTTCGAACTATCACAGGGGATACGGCTGGCTATCCTCAACATAACTACATATACGTTTCGTTTTCATAGAAAACTACCACTGCAACTAATTCTTCTCTGTCTAACGAACTCTGAGACTACGGTCAAAAGCAGCTCTCAACTGGGGACATCTGTTACATACTAACTATCTATTACAACTTTGTATCGCTTTTGCGTTCTGAACAGCCAAATCAGGTCTCAATTCGATTCTATGAACATATCGAGATATTTGCAGATTTGCCTTCAAACCGAAAGGAATGGCGGACATTATGCATGTCGACGACACTTGTTAGTCAACAGAACGAGTAACTGAAAAGGAGAATATTATGGGATGTTGGCGGAATACCTGTGTCCCTTTAGGTTAAAAGAGCACAAGTTGATTAATTTTATCTTACTAGCGTCAATATTGACGACAGAGTTAGCCGACTAGAGAAACTTACCCTGCTCAGGCAAACGTCTCTGACTAGGAGTCTAAGAACTCCTATCATCGCTCTTACTGGTCCATGTACGGATGCAAAGGAACCTCACGGTGACTTCTGCGTATTGGAGTTCTTGGGCAGTCAACGACGAAAGTAAAGAAGCTGAACGAAAATGGTAGCAAGTATTATATGGGTGAGAAAACGAACGCCATTATAGCGTAAGGGATGCCGGTTGAGTGCACGGCAGACAGTTTGACGGCATACGGCAAGTGGTGGAAGAACTCCGTTGCGGCTTGCACAAATGGCTTAACTACGGGGTAGAGCTAAGCACTCGAAGAAATTCGTTAACGAGAGTAACGATCGAAGCCGAAACGCTGTGATAGGTAAAGCGTATGGCGGAGAGGCGTCGAATGAGGGAAAGATCCCACCGGTACAGACAAAATCTACAAAATCGGCTGAAAATTTTGCAAGAAAACCGGCAAATGCATTCACGCGCTAGTTTGTTTGACCTTCGCGAAGCTAAGATACAGTAGGGAATCGGGAACGTGAGAGTACGAATCGACCCGAAAAAAAGCACCTCTCTATCTAGAGGCTTTAGTAACAAATACGGAAACCCCTAAAGGACTCAAAAGATAGTTCCTGGTTCTTAAATGTACGCTTTATGCGCACAGCTCGGCAGAGATTGACGTCAGGTTACGCAGCCCATCGGTGTGCAGACGGAGCCCTGCTGCGCTGACGGAAGGGTGGAATAGTTAGCAGACAAGACACGCAGCTCAACCAGAGGACAAGTTCGGAGTTATTCCGGCTAAGCCTTCCATCACGAGTTCAACAGGAACGATAGCCGACGGCAGCTTAAACGTGCACGCCGGACTGTTGTATAAGTCTCGCAAGAGCAGCACTGGGATCTATCGCGCCAAATACGAAAAAAAAAACCTTAACGAAGTATTTATATTAGACGTTCCAAAAGCTAACTGCCGGTGTAGCTCACGTGGTTTGACATAATAATTTACCGAGGTCGAGCCTGAATAGAGACACCAAATGGGAAAAACGTGATGCCAAATGCCCAGTCAATACGAACACAGAGCGAGTTGCTTTAGTAGCATTAGAGAATCGTACTTTAACCTTTTTGTGTTGTAACCTTGTACAGATGTTGTACAGCCCTGTTGTATGTGCGATAAGGACCGCATCAACAGATCGAATCAAAATTGGGCAGGGACCAAAGACTACTATTAAAATCAACTAGTCTTTTCGGCCTACCATATTTCAAAATCCCTTTGGGTGTGTACACGATAGCTTTAATTCGTACCGAAATCAATACGCAGTATTTGGTCATATATCACATAGATCTCTGCATTGTGGATCGGTAAAAGCATAAAGTTACTATTGAGCGTTTGCCTGAAAGGCTAAGCGTCTTTAAATTGTGCGCGCGAATTCTAATACTGAACTAATAATACTGAATATATTATAATGCAGGCTCAATCGATGAAGCGTAATCCGTAACGTTACGTATATAAACGAAGAACTAACTCCTATTGGTTATATAATTTCTGATAGCAGTACGCGAGACTTGAAACACAATTTAATAGCAAAAAACCTTTGCCCATTACGTTAACGTTACGGCGTTAACTTTTTGTTACGGCTAGAACAAAGGTGGCCGACGCGCACGCGGCGACGTGCGAGACAGGTCTTCCCGTAACTACCAGGTAGGTAAGCCGGCGGGTCCCTATGCTGATTAAAATCGCCAGGCCATGCTCGATACAGAGAGACGCCAAACAGTGTTATCATTTATAAGGTGCCATAGTCGAGCATCATTAAGCGGTATGTTTATTATAGTGGTGTTACATAGATGGAGTAATAAATACCAAAGAAAGCCAAAATGGCGTGTGGCGCTACCATATGCCCTTACAGACCGATGTTTTGGTCGACTGCTGCCGTTGTTAACTCAGGAAATCGCGCATCTCTCGGTAAACTCTATCAATAGCATGCTGTTTTACCATAACCGTCACGTGTAGGCATTGATGTGATATGTTTAGGCCAAGATAAAATCACGTAATCTTCAACGGGAAAACTTGTTATTTATAGTATATGACAACGCTCGTTAGGAGCGCGTCAGAACAGTAAAGGCGACCACAGAATGGTAATATATCATAGTAATTGTCCTGAGAATACGTTCCCGATACTGCCATTTCATAGTCTCACACGTATATAGCGTACGTACTAGTCGCCGTGAAAGTAGCAGTGATTTGTTCATTTTTAACGCGGCATCACTCGAGCTCCCCAAGCTTTATCCATGCTAGCTTCGTTGCTCAATCCCACTTCAAATGACTTTCTTCATCCTTTCCTTGCATAAATCCTTTCCTAGCTAAATTATGATATATCATAATTTAGCTAAGAATTTAATTTATATATAATAATAATTTATATATCATAATTAGGAGTCTCCTTGGACTTACAAGACAGTTCTCCTACTACCGCTGCTCTTGTTCCCCACACTCCCCAGTCGGTCACCCCTGCCACCCGTCCGTTTGCTTTATAGTGACTCATCGCGCGATAAACGCAGCACACAGCCACTGACTGGCACCAACCCATTATTCACTGCCATTATTAGAACAGCATGCTTTAGTATTGGGAAGTTTTGGCTGAAACGAAAAAAAAAAAAACATTATGATATTATACCTATGAATGAGCGGTGATAGTTACAGGTACAGTTACTGCAGTAGTACCTCCCGTGATAATATGGTCGTAGGACGTTTGTTTGCTAAACTTACGTACGCATGGTGCCTCGGCTTCGAAATCGGACGTAGGCACACTACGTTTCGCGTTGGGAGCCAGCCGTCCGAAGCAATATCAAACGTAACGTACTTGAAACACATATCACATAGTAATAATTCATACCTCGCCCCTTAGTTTCATCCGTTTTAAGCAAACTGTCTGATACGTCCGACAGCAGTAGATACGCTTACACCAAAATACAAGAACCGTGTTAACGCGCGCGCTCTTAGCACCTGATTCAACCTGTGGATCGCCATCAGCGGGGGTGAAATTATAACCGTAGATGAAATCACACTTGAAAGCGCTGAAGTTATTCTCTTCATTGATGCTGTTTAACTATATGCCTGAATTCTCCAGAGGAAACTGTGGCGCTGCCCAGAACGATACAGCAGAACCAATCTACGTTCTGCATTTTACTATGCAGTCATCGCCGCACTGCTGATGTATACCGGTTCAACACGAACGACCCCTTCAGTCTATCCTCACTTAGTTAACTGGTTTATAGCTACGTTGTTGTTATTGTTACGAGCTGCCATTCTCACCGTACCTACTTTAATGGCCTGTATCGTGTCAATGTTCGACAGTGATAATGTTGTTACGCTGAAATAGTATAGGCTCGTAGGCTAACACAGGCGTGCATCGACAGGCTCCTCCACAGCGAATGGCCTATGCTAGTCAGCGAGGATAGAGAGCCGATGCAACAACCGAACATGGTGGTCAGTCATTCTAGTCAACCCCTTGCTTTCGAGGTCAGCTGTATCACGGCAACGAAGAATTATGGCCAGTGTAAGGAGAACAAGTGGGTAAGCAGGACAATCCTTAACGCTGTCGTCATTATTAGCAATACACACATGCAAAGGCGTGCACACAATATTTCTGTTCTGATCCTGGACATTTTCTTGATACGCAATTGGATGGACTATAATCTCATCGGAATTCGGTAAATAATGCAGATAATAACGCCGAGGTCAGCACCCTGTGAATCGATGGAGGTTCCAGAGCACTAGCGCGATTGTGCTAGAATCGTTCACTAGCGAGCGTTATCCTGAGCAAATGCAGACCATTTTTCAGACAAACCGACTTGAACCAGACTAACTTTATTGTAGAAAACGCACTGTGAACTATAGCTCAACGATGTTCAGGGCTTGAGAACAAACTTATCATACCCTGGACAACTGACAAAAACAGAGGCCAATTAAGCAGGGGGACTAGAAAGATCAATTCCAATGTAGCGGGGGTTAGCCCGTGATTTTTCTCATATCGAATCCGGCGTACGTCACTGTTCAAAATGGTTTAAACTTTTCACCGAGGTATTTTTTTATTATAGTGTTATAGGTCTGAGTTACAGACAGCGAGTCGGTAAGTTGTTCTAACTTTGACTAGTATGCGCAAAGGACCACTGGCCATCGTCGAATAGCTGTACGAATTTCTGAAACTACACAAAAAACTTACCACATTATTGGGAAAGTTATCAATATGCGTCCTATCTACCACGATTCCAATAAGTTCACAATAAAACAAAGTTTCGAGTGAAAAATGAGCTCTTCGTACTGCTAGGTAGATCACGGTTAATCTGCGCTCAGGATGAGCTATCTCAGCAGAAAAATAGAATTAACGGTATGGCCATATTCGGTACTGCCAGTTGAAATCAAATCAAGATTTCAAATACTAATGCGACCGTTTTCAGGGTTTCATCCTCAGGTCTGTTAGATCGAATAGTACGGCATTGTTGTTGACCACAATCTCTTGGCTAAGTCGAACGTACCGAGACGGATCAAAGTATGGCCAGAAAAATAGACAAACATCTTAACTATATGCTTCTTTAGACAAAGAGCAACGTTAAAGGGTCGTATCTTCGGCATGCAAATGCGTACAGTCTTTTAAATGTATACTAAAGCACAGCTCGTTCGTCACGTATATAGAAAGGCGAGCATTTTGAGCTAGAACGGGAACTATAATAATTTTCACATACAAGAAATGGCTTCGTGCACGACGCCAGTATTCCGTTCTGGCCTCAGTTAGCTTCCAATGGGTATAACTCGTTTTATTTAGAATAGACATTTTCTCAATCCAGCTACCCCTTACACCCGTAGCCTTCAAGTGTAGAAAATAATCGCTATGAGTCGTCAACAAAACTCCTAACCTACCCGCGCGTAGTTTGGCGTTTAAAACTGGTTTTAAATCTCCTAGTCAGGGGGGTGAAACAAGAAAAGTCCTAGAGGATGAGACCTCTTTGATAGTTGCGTTTTTAACCCAATGTTCGCTATTGTTCGACCAAGCATCGTCGGCGTATAGGTTTTCATCCGGTTTTACCATGTGGTGTAGACCAGTTTTGAGTAACGGACGATCGACGAAGCGCGTCTGAATACAAGTTAAGTTTTTCAAGGGCAATTTTCTAAGTTAGTGATCTATGTAACGCCAGTTGTCCTATACGGGCAAGCAGATGTCATTGCCTTTCGGATGGTAGCATTTCTGTTTATGCAGATGCGCACTGCTATCGCATGCCCTTATTGTGGGACACATTGTATAGAGTGTGGAAGCCAAGGGATGACATGGACAAACGTTTGCGATCGTATGTTTGACGCGAAATCCGTGAAAGTAGGGTTTATTTCGAAAACTATTGTTTCATATCAATGCCAGCTAATAATATATAGATCATCATCATCATCATTTATTTACATTTTCGTACTAGTCAAGTATCGAACAGTATGTAAATGTATTTTTAAATGGATAGCTAGTACAGTTAATTATATGTAGAATTGAACTTACCTGACACTCTTGATTAACATTAAACAAAGTTTTTTTTTGAAATAATAACGGGAAGTTTCGCTAAAATGATTACGCCGACTGAATGCACCAGCGGCTATTGTGACCGATGCCTCTTTATTTGTCAAGTAATAAAAGCGTATTAGACGCTGATAAACTAGCAGTTAGTAGAGCTGAGCTAGCCATAATATAGGATATCATATGAGTCACTTCATTGAAGCTTGAATATATATGGCAAGCCAATGGCGTCCGAACGTGCTTCCTTGGCCCTGTTTAGCACGTATCATACTTCAACCATACTAGGCGATATTTCAGAGTTTTAAATCATTATTATAGATTATAAATTTACATTTATAATAGTTAAAAACATTGATTTACAATAACCAGTAATTGAAGTCTTCTCTGACTTGGTATGATGCGTTTTCATTTGTAACTGAAGTGCTATAGACTTAGTTAATTAGTTATTTATAGTAGTTACGTAAAGTGATACAGACGCACATAGTTATTGTTGTCCTGTCACAATCGCAATTGAATTTGTATTACTAGCTGGCCTACATATATGGCCTAACTATATATGTAGGCCAGCTAGTAATCCTCGGATAAAGAGGCATTTAGCGACTGCCGTCTATATACCGGGGACGGAGTGAGTAATTTGGAAGGACGTCATAGAGTTCAATCTAGCCTGACCCAGATATCAATTTCTCATGTACCATTGCTGAAGTGTTAGCTTTAGCCACTTCGTTATAAAGTATAAACTGTAGCTGATCAAGTGAAGACGTTCATAGACGAACGATGTCTAATTAATACTGAAAAATTTCTGTAGTACCAAACGGGCGTCGCACTGTAAATTCTATGGCACGTAAAATTTAAGCATCGCTGTTCATGCGACTGTCAATAATCGCTGTTGTCACGCCATCATTGAAAGTGTTTTCTGCAAGCTTGGTGTTCTATGATTGTTTCATTTGAAGAGGTAACTTGAACTTTACCGGTTTTAAATTCCATCTCCCCAAACACCATCCTCCCAATTTAATCAGCCGAAAAAAAAATCCAGTACAATGAATGCAAATACATCTCGGAAAATTATCCCGATTTGTTTCTACCCATCTGACGCACGCATCTAATACAAACGCATTTACTTACTTCTAGCGTATATCTACCCTCTATTATCCTTGCTCATATGGGCGTGTCTGTTTGGCCTCTTTTTTTCGCCACCGTCTTTATCACATTCTTGCTCCCCTGATAGCGTCGTGATTTAGAAAGCTTGCCCCACGCCGACGACTGTCAGCAAAAGACGCGACGTCGAAGATGCACATAGGAACTCTAGCATATCTTCGATGCCGATCAGATTTTCGGTCTCCGCCATTACACAACATCAGACGGGCCGTCACGTAAGGAGCACCGCCGAGACATTACCATTACCACTTGCATGCTGTCCTGCGACACCTAGTGGCCTTGGACCAGGACCGCCTAACAAGAGTAGGTCTCGTTATTCGGCTTGTTCCCTCGATTCTCGACTGCATCTACAAGCCATACTGCCACGACGCGGGGTTACAGTATGGCAACAGCTGCGGCAACATCTCCTCTTATTTCCTCAGTTCAGCCGTTTGTCGTAGTTATCGGCGTTGTTGCTGTCGTTGAGCCAAGTGCTTTCTACGTTAGTGTTACACTATATATTATCAGAAACAGGGCTGGGTCTCGGTGTCTGTATGGAAATACGCTTTGCTGGCCAGCGGCTCGGCCCGATCTGTCAGCCCCGATCTCTACAGCGGCAATTGGCTCCCAGAAGCAGCACCCTGTTGTGTTACTTCGTATTCGCCGTGGCCGTCGCCCCGCCACAGCTGCAGCTGGTGGCTCCAGCGCCGCTACGTTCAGGAACACTGTCTCTTGTGCGGTGCACCCACCGTTCCTCCTGTATATGCGTTTGCTTTGCAGGCGCCCCTGGTCGGGCTTTTCATCCATCCTTCTCTTCCCCAGCTTCTCTCTCCCCTTCGTTGCTTGCGGTAGCCGGTGAGTGCCACCGTCGATTCGAGCGCTTTGTGTGCTTTCATTGCGTTGGCACTCTTCTGTTCTTATGGTTGTCATGGCGACCGACATTTCATGCATACATGGCAGTGGGCTGCGGGCGGCGAACACCGAACGACCCGTGCCAAGCCTCCGATCCTACAGAAACAGTATTCACCACACACACAGAGATGCAGTCGGTGGTCGACAGGCGGCGCCCAGCGGTGCTTCGAATGCCTCGACTACCGCCGTCGGGTACTGTCAGGGGTTCAGCCGGGGATCTGGTCGGGGGACGAATGGAGGTTACGGGGACGACGACGACGCTCTGGAGGAGAGCAAGAAAGCCTGGCCGAGTGGGGTAAAGGGGGCAGAAAGAGGGGTTAGCTGCCGCCGTACGGCACAAGCGGGGGGGTCTGCTGCTACCGGCAGTCGCTCGGTTAGGGGCCTCGCTCTTGTGTTTGTAGGACGCGAGCTGCACCCGTGTGTGTCTGTCCGCATATGTGGCTCCCGCTAGCAGTGGTCTTGCTGCTGCTGACTTTTCTAGCGGAGGTTGGGAGATTGCTCAGCAGCGCTCGAGAGGGTCTGTCTGCCTGACGCGGCGCTTAGCGGCGGCGGCAGTAACTGGTTCAGCAGAAACTCGGTGAGGGGCGGAGCGCTCTTGGTTAGGTTCGTCGTCGCCGGCAATGAACGGCTAGCCAACTTTAAGCCGCGCAGCAGAGTGGCGACCCACACAGAGAGCTCCGACATCGCTGCGGGCAGCCGACGAGCACAAGTAGCAGCAACAGCAAAAGCATCAACATCAGCGCCGCGAGACAATAGCAGCCGATAGTAGAGCGAGAGACGGGGCGATAGGGGAGGAGGCTGGCTGTAAGGTACAGCAGGAAGTAGTGGCGGCAGAAACCGCTGCAGCCGCTCCCTCATTGCTTGCTCGATCTCTGCCGAAAGAATGGCACAGAGAGGGAGAGAGAAAGCCGCCGCCTCCGACAGAGAAGCACAGGCGAGGCGGTGTCGTTGGCGGTAGCAGCGGCGGCGACGGAGGCAGTGGCAGCAGCGGGCTAGTAGTATTCGTTCGTATTCCTAAATTCTGCTGATGTTTCTGCTGCTGCTACACCGATACTACTTCTATTAATGCTAGAGTGGAGTCGGTCGCCTGTTTTTACCTCTCCTCGCCACTCTTTCACGCTCTCCCGTCTTCTTTCTTGCTTTCGCACTCTCTCCATCTCCGTCTTTCGTTTTTTCCCGCTTTCTGCTTTTGCACCAGTCCTGCGGCGACGCGATAGTCGCCTTTTACCCCAACTAGGAAACAAAGTGTAACGCTACATGAGAATTACGTTCAGCAGCTTCTGTTGTTGTTGATGCTGTTATCGATGCTGCCGCCAAATTGCCTAAAATTGCTATCGCTAGTGATGCTGGTCATGCCTGCGGTAACGGCGGTTTTGCGAGTTTCGTTTGCGCGTGTTCTGCTTGAGTTATTAGACGACAGCTGGAGACGGACGGACGGGCGGGTGAACGGCGAAATAAGATGTGCGACAGGCTAACATATAAACGCGGGGATCAACGGGGGAGGTGCAGTGGGAAACAGTTTTTCCGGCTTGTTCGATAGCTAGGAAACGAAGAAAGGTTTGCTCGAACGAAGAAAGGAAAGAGACCCAAAACTGATATGTGCGCGATACGGGGACTCTGTTGCGTCAACATTACTCGTAAAATCCCTGGTCTACTAGTGGGTGTGTTGTGAGAAATTGTCGTTGTTGTTGTCATGAGTACTGATCAAAGGTGCTATTAATGCCGCTCAATATAGAGGATAGAAATGCCTGCTAATCCTTTGCTGCTGGTTCTCGTTGCCGACAAAAGCTGTATTGAAATATCGGGATAGAATTGTTGACAAAAAAAATGTGCGAAATATTCTCTGCTTGCTATTTAATGATGTTCAGTGTCATGTACGTTGCTGGATTCAGCAGGTTCAGCGTTACTGGTATTTTAGCCTGTCCCCTAATAACGCGTTCGTCTAAATTTAGAGACACGTAAGGTGGTCTAGGTTCAAAACCGGGCGTAAACATACTGTTTCATACTGGGGGTCAGCCGTCTGAAACAGTGCCTGCCGACAGCAGCAGCATACTATATTACTATGCAAACTTCAGTTTTTGTCAACTAACAATTGTTTGGCAATATTAGGGGTACTAATGCTACAACGAGATAAGTGCTACCAGTTCAACAATTAGGCAAAACATTATTGATATATAAACAGTTATTTATGCTGGAAGATAACATTATATCTATGGTATCAGCTGGGTGATTTTAAGTACGAGGCGAAAAGTAAGCTTGAACTGTTACGACCTGTCTGAAGATACTGAAATTTAATTTCGGATTACCTCTTCCCACAAATATTTCTCGATCTCAGTTAGTTATCGGCCCACAAAAGTACTTAACATATCTTTAACTACAAAATATATTCACAAAACAAATAGTTTGATTATTACTTCATCTAGCTTTCTAAATCTCTGGTCGCGGTGTTTAGACGGCCAAATCAAATCGGTAGGCTAACCCTGCGTGGTAGCCAAGTTCTGCGGTGTCTCAGGAACATTACTTTTGTTAATGTACAGATACGTTCTAGAGCACAAATCATCATATAACGTACGAACAAGATTTACGAAAGCGCACTGTGTGTTTTACCCTATCTTCTCTAGATATGAAGACTACATATTTACAAAAAAAAAAAAACAAATTAATTTTATTCATTTACATATATTGTGTAGTATGTGTCGTTGGCGGAACGTGCGGCGACCCTAACCTAGAATATCCTTATACATATAAAGGGAGATAAAGCTATACGGGACAGAGTCCCTATGGGCCAATGTGCTTTCCTACAACAGGACTATACATTTACCATTTTAATTCTAACAGTTTTTTCATATACACACGGGACAGAAAGTTTGCGTTACTGGGTTTCTTCTCTGATCAAATTTTAAAATGTGGAACCGTATAGGACAGATGAGGTCTTCCCGTATTTCATCGAAAATCTGTTTAATGTTAAAGAAGAAAGAAGTTACAACCTAAGGCAAACCGAAAGCAAACTAAATTGTTCTAAATTCATAATATTCAATCATATCTTATAGCAGCCTTGGGAGTTGAGGCAGGGGCTATAAGGCTCATAGGACTTCGAGCATATACAGAGAAGTTGATGTACATCTTGCAGAATAAGAGCTTAGAGTACAACTCGGTATACGTAGACATATATATGTCAAGCTCGATTAAGGCATCGTATTTTACCATTTGCTGCAATACGTGTTATTGTAATACAGCAATAACACATGTTATTGGTAGTGATTAAAACATGTTTGAATTTCTTCATTGGCACAATGTATCGTTTGAGCAAAACAATATTGTCAACGTGTGTGCGCTACATCATCCAAATTTAATGATCGTATAGGTTTTTAGTATGGTCGAGCTGACCTTGGGAAACGATACGCACATCGTTACTCTTTTTCCACACTTTTCGAAGAAAACAACACACGGAGACGTGGCAGTACTTCAACCGTTCGAAAGCCGAGCTCACATCGTGAAGCGGAACTGTGTCTCCAGCTATGGTAAACAAATCAGTCTACTGCCCGCCTATCTTACAGTGAACTATTAAAAAGCATACTTCCTTCTAACCAAAATCACAGCTTTTTTTTTTTTTTCTATTTTAGCTCTATTGAACGTCACACATCTCGATATGCTTTCCTATATATATATGTACATATAATGTGTGCGTAGTCCTCAACAATCAATTACAGTTGGCTATACTTATTTGAGATTTATTTAACCCTTCATCCGTGACACATTCTCGTATTCAACACAAACAAATTCTATATAATATAGATATTTGTAAGCGAGTCAACTAGCCATCTTTTAATAATAGTGAACGAGCCCCTCAATAGGAAGCTAAGGTCGCATGTTATCTCCCTCCATTACTCCTTCGATTATCTTGTAAATATCCCTGCCGTCAAAGACAGTTTGAAGATGCTAGGTTTTTGCGGGGCTGATCATGTAACATAATTCCATATACTCATACTAACATATATATATATATATACGAGTATATATAAGTAGTTGTGTATAGATGTGTTACTGTAGTTGTTATCTATGCCTATACGTTGTCATTTAACATCATTGATTTTTTTGCGAGAAGTGTATAAAGCGGCGGAAGGAGATGTATGGGACGACTACAGACTTTACGAAAAGGACAAAGACGTACTAGTTTCGTTGGCTGGTATTTGTTGTTGGTACGTGAAGGGGCGAGGAACAAATAGCTTAAGTGATCCTGGATGTTGAGACAACTGGTGGCGCAACGACTCAAACAGTAGCGTGCTCTGAGCGCAGGCTTCTTTGTTAGTTGATACGGCCGCAGTCCGTCACGCCTGCAACTGATGAGGATACCCAGAGCTTGCTAGTCACATCGGAGCCTTCGGCCACGAGAAAGGGGGAGCAGTTAAAAGGCTGGGTCTGATCATCCCTTACCAGTATCCACTGTGGTAGCACTACTACTCGCGGGTGAGAAGCAATTGCCAGTTCCCCAAAAAGGGCACGGAATTGGCTGTCGAGGGGGCGCATTGTTGACTGGGGAAATGTTCTGCATAAACTCGGCGACTGGCTATCACAACCGTTTTTCTCTCGCTCTCTCTCTCTCTCTCTCTCACACACACACACACACACACACACGCACACACACACACACACACACACACACACACACTGACACACTTGAATGTTGTTTTCATCCCTTTTCGCACTATACGTATAGTCAGCATGTATGTCCAACGTTTCGAACGAGGCCATCGCTGCGTTGAGCTACACTGGGCTACAAACCATTCGCAGCAAATGCGGTGCGCAAAAGTAACCAGTTCCTTACTTGGACATTCCCATCAGGATTTACTCAGGATTTAGGCGCGTTGTTCTCTGCGCTTGCCTTCAGCCGCTGTCAACTGAAGCGTCGTACAGTTGACGATCGCGTGGAGCAGAAGCAGCCACAAGCAATGTTCTACTCAGGAAGTTAGCACTGCTTTGCGCCGTTAGTTAAGGCAGTAGCACAGCAACGAAACGCCGCGAAAATTCAGTCCACTCTACGTCCCACTTTAGGGGGACAAGTTCCTACTAGTAGGCAATGCCTCTCCGAGACATTTCAACAGCCCAGCAACAGTGGATTTATATGCAGTCTAGGGGGCGTGCGGATGCCGTTACCCAACAGAAGAGATGTAGTGGGGCTTGGCAGACAGGCAGGCGCAAAGGGCAATGTTTTCGAGTGCGGTACAGACGACCAGGCCTAGCGAGCGTGGACATAAACCAAACGCATCGTTCCCATATTGTTCTAATATTTTAGAGAGGACAATGAAGCGTAGGAAACAGCTTTCCACTGATGCTGCTATGGAAACGAAGTACGCCGCTCGTCAAGCCAGGGCTTCAAATGCGCATTTGGGCAAACTTTTCACAAGGAGATAATTTCGGTAGCACCACAATTCACTATTCGGAAATGAATTTAATTTATTATAGTACATGACTGATACAAAATAAACATTACTGCATGAACAAGCCTGTTTGTGACCAGACGAACCAGTTATTGTACTTAATGTTTATCACATATGTTGATTGACACATGTTTTTTGTTGCCGTTAATTATCAGAGTGTTTTTCGAGATGCTTAAGTCTCAAAAAATTACGAGATATACATACATAACCCAAACTCAAGCAAGAAATCCTAGGGTACTTTTTTTGTTTGCCGTGATGTCAGGCATTTTTCTTTTTTCCCGTAACATTCTTTAGGTGAGCTAGGGCTTTAGGGCTCAGAGAGTGCTCTTAAGAACAATCAATGCTTTTTAAAGAAAAAGAGATCTAATTTGATAGCTTTGATCATATTTGTTTGAAGTCAGGGAGCATGACAGAATAGCCCGTGCCTTGAAGTGCCTTCAACCAATGCCTTTTCAAACTGATATTCAATATACAATACAATATGTAAATACATTGTTTATAAGATAATTAAAACCTAATACTGCAATACCGGTGTCGTTTGCTTTCGCGGGGAACAGGTTACTCAGGATCGATTGAGTCACTACTTACAGGCTTTCAGAACACCTTCAACCATATAGTAATGAGCGCCCCCTGCCTCATACCTCAGTGAACAGACGAATAGGAACTATATCCCAATCTGTAATACTATGCAATCATAATCATTCTGGGAATTTCTCTGCTCACACAGCTGGTAGCATTCCAGTTAAATAGTATTTCAAGTTTTAGATCCGGCATTGTTCGTTGACCATTGTGTTAGACGTATGACTTCAAACGCAAAATGAGGTGCGTACGCCTTCGACCACCACGTGTGTCTAAATTTAACAGGCAAAGGCGGAATCTCTGCGTTATGTGGCTTATAAAGCTGGCCTTACCCTGAACTGATGGCGCCGCTTCCTAATTTTATTAAGGAATGACCTAGCACGTATGCTTTAATCGATGTACTTTTGAGTTATTTCATGTAAACGCTTCTATACCTATATAAGTACAAGCAAAATACATGATTTACTAAATAAAATCTTAAATCGTAAACATTACAAAAGAAAGGGTTAGGAATCCAAATCAAATTGGCCGTTGAAGGTCCGGTACATTTTTAGGGTTACATTCATTCTTGATAGAATACGTCCACGTTTATGTTGAAAATACCCTCCACAAAAAAGGACTAATGTCACAATTTTTTCACTACATATCAAAGGATTACTCGCAGAAGGCAAAACGTTTTTCTTTTAAAAGTTGGCTGTAAAAACAATTTTCGTCCTGAAGTCTATGGGCAAGTTCCCTGGAATGGATATGCCAACTCAATGAATCTACACCTGTGCACAGGCAATCAGATCTTTGCCCGTAAAATAAAAGTCTTCTATTTCAACGTAAATGCAATGATTTAAAAAAAATTAGAAGCCAAGGATCACCAGTTTTGCCTAAAATGCGGTTCGTCTCCATTGGTATTTTAAATGTGGCTCAAAAAAAGACTAATTAACGCGATTATTTAACTGAATAAAAAATGTTCCTTCTAGTTCAACCAAGACAAACTTAAGGCTCTTTAGCCTGCATATAAACATTACTGTCCTCCGGCAAAATTAGCTCCTGTTCAAAAATATTCGTTCCTGTGCAAAGAAAGTGTGTCCAATGTTTTGGGCCTTCCTTAAATTTTATACCTTCCCACAGTTAGGGCTTCCATTTTAAATGCGCGAGTTTTTATTATATGCACCAACCATTACTTGTACTAAAGGGATGAGATTGATATATAAACAAACTATACCCAGTGCAATAGATAATGCGAATCAGTGTTTCCGTCTAATACAGCTCAGTCTCATAATTCTCTTTTATATGAAGCTGCTCGAACCTCGATTTATGACATATGGCATACTCAATATCTTAACCGTAGATTGAGACGAACGTAGTACTTTATTACGGATTATAGACGCGTTCGTCAAAACACGTTCGAAAACGTGTTGATGATATCCCGTATCCACTTGAATCTCGACTTTTGTTGACTATCAAAGAACACTTGACGCAGTCAAAACGTCTTTTGATATGCTTCCCTTGATAGAACAGCCAGTGGAGTATCACGTATTAGCCTAAAAGGACTACGACGTTAGTGAGTATCATATGATATCCACCCTATTAATCAGAGGATTGAAAGAGAAGGTTCGTTGGGAAGATGACAATCATTATTTAGGCGAGAACTATAATGCCAGAACAAACTGAACGTTCGTACGAATGCTTAAGACAGCTATGCAGTGCATTGGAATACTCCAGTGTTTGTATGTTTTTTTTATGCTGGTCACATTAGTTTTTACAGGTAGACAATGTCGTAAGAGTTTAACCTGCCCGTTGCTGAGTGCTCGAACACGAATAATGGTATAATCTACAACAACAGAGCTTCAACGGCCTGTCATGCATTCACGATAGCGAGGAATGTATTTGAATTGTAAGACGAAGCTAGTGGCGCCATCTAGGTTGTCCCTAGCAAACTTGACAGACTCGGTTAGAAACGGGTCTGGTTCTTTGATAGGAGCATCGCCGTCTGAGTAGATTAGTTTGGGACGCACTAACGTGTATTGATCATAATGTAACCACAGAAATAAATTCTGTGGCTTCTTTGTGTCCCTAAAAAAGAAAACAGCTACTGTAAATATACAGTGGATCAGCTGTATCAAACTACTGTAAACTGAACCGTACTGGTCTGTAGGGTATTTAGCAGAACCGACATCCAAAAGCGGCACTGAACACGTAGTGCCGACATTATGCGCCTCGAAAACAAATATAGAACCAACTGAGTGTGCTTATTACCCAGTTAGTTATTGAACTTCTTCCATAATATGCTCTCGATAGAACTTTATTTTCTTGGCCTGCATGCAAGCAAGATTCACTTGCTTACTCAAAAGGGCAACAAAGCTTTCAATGAGTATTTAGGTAGTCATGTATGATGCAATATACAAAATAAACAAGAGAAAATTCTCTCTTTTATTTGTGATGTCGATGATAGAATCGGTGGTTTGGATTTTACCGAAAAGCGAATTGTTCGTGGCATGATTTACTAACCTTTCGTTTGGCGCTGCCTTGCACCTGTTTGGCGAGATTCATCTGCTCGAGGAGTTGCTGCATACCGCCGATCGTTGGGCAGTCGCGGACGGCTAATTACGACTCCGTGGACAAACAAGAACGTCTCCACTTTCGGTCATGTGCTAATAGCCCTCCTGTACGGAAAATTTGAATCCTCCTCCTGGTTTCAGAGTCGCGAGTCCTGCTGGGTCGGATAGTTGTCAGTTCATTGGAAGACAGACAGATTCGTTAGTCACGTATTTCGATCTTACCTGAAAAACACAGTGATGTGACCTTGTCGTTTTTAATTGAATGATTCAAATGCATGCGTTCGAAGATAGCGTTATAAAACCAATACAGTCGCCTTGAAGTAGGGGCATTTTAGGAAGGATATAGTACATTTATTATATGGTGAGCGTGTTTGTGCGAATCAATTCATTATAATGGATCATATTTGTGTTTAAATATGTAATTGCCACTGTTCTTCTACTCATTCTGTTTACCATTGATATATTGATTTACTTGTTACGTCACGTATAGGCAAGTGTTTGCAGTAGGGCAAAGACAGCATCAATAGTAACAACTATTTTCAATTGTTTTATGACGCAAAACACCTCACGATATTCGATATCGACCCGACAATGAACTATACGTAATGCTGAGATTACAGATATCGCCAAGGTATTATAACGAAAGCTCTCCGAAGTTGAGACAACGTTAAGTGAAACAGTGCTGCGCCTACAGCTAAGTTCGACACTTGTACTGCTGACTCCGCCTTTGGATTCGTCATTAGTTTAGGACTAAACTTAACAATCCCGTAGAAAACGAATACAGGCTAGGTCGGCTACAAGGACCTAAAACCGTTCTAACAGCATTCTTTGCAAACAACTCCCCATATGCGGCTATCACCGTAGTCTGGCTAGGACAAGTATTGAGCGAGATTCCAAATGGGGCAAGCAGTTGATTTTCTAATAAATGTAAAGAATAACATGAACAGGGAGACGAAATCAAGCGATAGCCAGGCACAGAATTTAAAGCTAATATATGCCATCAATTTTTATAAATGTGGCATTATTATCTATGCCGTAAAAATATCACAATAAAATTTTAATTTGAATATTGCTTCGCCGACAGCGAATCCTTCTTATGTGTGCAGAGTAGTGTTGGTGGCGCCCTCTAGTCGTTGGGCCTGAAAACAGCCTGCGACACAAAAATTAAAATCTGCGCGCGAACAATGGTAGCTAACAATATATCGGTAAAACGGGAATCAAACATTTAGCGAATTCTAGCTTAATCACATACAACGAAGTAAAATTGAAGAAAAAAGGTTAACAATCTACTTTGCTCTTTATGGTACACGAGAAAACGCATAGCTATACAGGATAATGAAGGGGTTTGCTAGTGCAATTTATTGCGCATAACAAGACAATAAACGTTTTTGGCCGTTCACGAGGCGATTGACTTCAGTGAATCCTAGGCAAGAAATAATAAAATCATATTAGTGCGGTACTGCGAATATTTCTCTAAGTGATCAAGTGGCTATGAAGATTTAGGTGTCACTTTTGACGCTGATCTCAAGTTCAAAACTCGTGGATGGAATTTTGTATAACAAATCTTTACCCTGCAAAACTTTAGGTGCCACTTGAACCTTCATAAACCTGTTTCTAGCTGGTTGTATTACTCATCATTATGGTCTCCATTTCATCGTAAGAATACAAACACCTTACAAAAAAACCGTTTTTAAAATGACTAGTATGAAAACGTAATGCAAAGAAATTAGTAATAGGCGCTCTGCAAACTATATGAGAGCAATTCCGCTTTGCAGTTCGTTTGATATTAAGGGAAATGATATCTGTGACGGTGGCTCCAGCAGTAGTTCAACAACCTAGCCCACGAAGAGCTCTCCCTATATTGTTACTATTTGGTAAATGAAGGAGCCTTGATACGTTTGACGAGATTTAAAGCTGACTGTGTGTTAGCATTGGTTGAACCTTAACGCCCTTAATTTGCTGCCTGTGCCATACGATATCAATGTGAAGTGGGGTGTATTAATTAGATTAATGTATCGTATCTTAGGTACGAAAGAGTTTTCTTCTAGATGGAGTTGATGACATTTGCTTTGAATTCCATGCGAGTTTGGGAAGCTCGTTCATCGAGATGGCTAACTGAAGCCACTAGTCGCTGATCATTGAAACTTCATGAACATTTCCTTATTAAAG
>NW_019214333.1:31762-41246 GCF_002532875.2 Varroa jacobsoni
ATATATTACGGACAGCTGTATTTCCTGTAAAAGCTATCATTTCCTAGCAGAGATACTGCTACAATAACCCAAAATGCGATGGGTGAAACGAAGTTTTATATTCAGGCAAACGGTGCCTCAGGTGAGGATCAAATCCGACATTTGAGTACAATCAATCATCAATCAATCTTCATATTTCAATCAATATTCATATTTCTTTGCGTACGGTTTGTATATTAAAATGTATTCAAAGCTAGCCCTGTTAGGCGAAGCACTTGTTAACTTTTTACGAACTATTCGATGAGTGATAAAACGCTTCATCCACCTTTATTGCGTAAGCTCTTACAGTTTTTTTTTCGAAAACCTTCAAGCTTCCTTTATCGAGTTGTTTACTTATAATGGAGTATTCGAAAATGCTCATCCTGTTTGACCACTGTTCTGATCGGTGGTGTGTTGTGAGTGCGACTTCAACTCGAGAGAATTCCTCCGAGATGAATGTTTCTGATCTTCCACGGTCTGTTCGACTATCTGAGTTTGATGACGATCATTTGAGACACCCTTGAAAGGAGACATGCAAGCTGCAGCCGCAAGATTGTCATTGATTACATTGAATTATTTGGGTCCACACAGGAATCCGCACAGGCTAAGCACTTTGAGAAGTCTAAACTCGATACCGTACAAGACGTTGAGATGTAACGTCTTGTACGGTATCGCGTGCGAAGCGGCCACCATCGCCATTTTTTGTACAGAATTGTCGTCAATAGTGAGAACGTGAGCTGAAGGAATGGTTGATTCGAGGAAAAAGCCGAGGCCCAGAACTTACTCAGATCTTCATTCCAAAAAAATTACATTTCGTGTTTGTGGAACTGTTCACTGCAATTTGCTTCTTATGAAGCAGACAATTGATCGGCAAATCTATTTGGCCCTTGCTGCGTCGATCCAAGCAGGTTATTTAAGAGGAAAACCGGGCGAACAAGGTCAGGTCATCTTGCTTTAGGACAACGCGGGGCCACGCACGGCAAACCTAGTCAAAGCTGTTTTTGTGGATCTAGATTTTGTTAACTGGGTAATTACAGACCGCGGAGACTTACGATCCAACGTAATGTATGGGTGCCGAAGGGTAACAGTACATAAAATAATGAATTAAAGCCAACATAACGATACTGAAACGATGTGTGTGGTCTGCGCAAATGTGATAGATATCTAGCATAGTAACTGTTAACAGTATTAGACCGTTTTACTACGGTGATTGAGAAAAGTAACTGTCAAAAAGGCAATGTTTAATCGTCCTGCAATATTTCTTCGGAACTAGTTTTCATACAGTCAGTCCACTTCGAGAGAACGCAGTACCTTTCATTTATGCTAGGTTTCTGCGTGCAAATTTATTCTGCTCAAATATAAACACGATCTGGAACGAGTTTTCTCTTTTTTTTTTCTTTTTTTTTTTCAAAAGCGCGTATTTTTTTTTACTGACTTTGTCTGAAATTAACGCTGGTTTCCTGAGAATCGATTTGAAACATTGTTATTATAAGTTCGTTTAGCTTAGGTTTTTGAAGTTTTTACCGTGGTTTTTTCTGCCACGTCGTATCCAATAAAGACTATGCTTCGACGACAATCAAATGATTGGCAAACCTAAACGATCTAACAGTTTGCTCCAAATCTCTCCGGCGTATTTAAATACCTATAATTTTGTTATTACTTTGTGGCCTCTGTGCTCACGAACGGGAGTAGTATTATATAAATGAAAACTATATCTGTAGTATGAATTTGAGTGTACCGGTCGGTGTCGGCGTGGATAGAGGTTAGCGCACGCACAGATGTCTAAACATGGTCGTGTTTGGATGTAAATATAAAATGAGTTTGTTGCAGGAATTTTTAGTTCGTGAAATACTAGTGAGTCACGTGGATTTTTTCTTAGATAAAAATGCATATTTTTTTTTTTTTTTACAGGGAAATAGTGTAAATGCCTTCTACATATTTCTGTTTGGGTTTACAGTACCGAAATACGAATGGTTTTTGCATACCAATTTCAATACAATCTTGATACCTCCAAAAACAACGCTGATTGGCCTTATTTCATAATGGTCTTCAAAGATCGAAGTGTTCGAATCGTGTGCTCGAATCAAGTGCTCTTCAAAGATCGAATGTGATACAAACAAAAAATGTTCCAAATTAAGCCGATATAGCATCAAGTAACTTCGGCACATTTTTGTTCTATGAAAATCTTTCGCAGAATTTGCTTGTCTGGAGCTATTTAACGCACCGAAAAAGTTAAGTAAGTGTTTAACGATTATGATCCACAAACGACCCTCAGTACGTTAACGTCAAGTTTTCGGCTATAATGTACGAGTATGAGCGGACCGAGTATCGTTGAAGGATAGTGACTTCGGAGGCAAGCATATTGTTGAGCGCCGAAAGCCAATGCTCAATGAATATGCCTATCTTTCAAAGGTGATAGAGCTCGTAGAATTTATCGAACACCAGTGAAAACCAAAATAAGGACGTTATCGGTATAACAGTTCCCAAAACGAAAACTTAGAACTCGATGGGTGTTGGGCGCTGCAATCGACCACACGTTTTTTGCTCGACGACAATATGCGACTTCAATTTAGTAACGCTTCGTTTCAGTCATCGTCTGGACTTATGGACCTTCAACCATTATTATCGAAAGAAGGCAAATACTGTCGTAAATTGTAACTCGGGCTAATCAAAAACAGAATCTGCGAAACGTTTCGTAAATCTAGCTTTCGGCGGATGTGCTACAGGCAAATCTGGTTTTGATAACTCGTTGATAAAGACAGGTGGTTAGATGTAGCCGTGGCTTCTAGGACAAATCTATCTTGTGAGGATCTGCGTCCGATACTGACTTCCGTTAGGCGTATCAGCAGTATTTAAAGAGTGGTAAAACGAGACACAAATGTACCCAGTTATCTGTGTCTGGTTGTGTGTATGAACATGTAAATAACATGTATCTACAGTCGTTGTTGGCATCAATCAGTACTTGACTAGTACTCAACACGGTCTGTGCGATCATCGCCGCCTCTCATGATCCTCGTATCATTCGTAATTATCGACAACCGTGATTTTTCCTTTCGCTGTTAACATTACTTTAGTTTTACACGGGCACAGTTCCACACACATTCCTAACAGGAACGTGTTCTGACAAACATAGAATGGTTAGAGCTATATGCTCAAATAGTTTTTTTCATCGAATTAACAGGCACAACATTTCGTTTTGTGTGTTGTCTCAGTATTACCCATATCATTGTGTTGTTCGTATGTCAAGCAATCTGTTTATCGTTTGTCTTGGAAAATTGCTTTCTGGGATATCTGGGACTGTAGCAGGAAATGGTAAATTTCCTTCATTTCAACTTGAATGGAGTTTTGGTTAGACTATAAAAAATACCCGACCATTTCAAGGAGATTTCCTCATTGAATTCTAGTTGATAAAGTATAAATCACTATTCCCGCCAACTGTAACAAATTCCAGCCCCATATGGGCCTCAAAGACGCTGGGCATTTGATTATATTCATTTCTAAGATGCATGTTGCTATGTTTGGAAACGACTTATATACCCATATAGTACCACCTATTTCAATGTAAAGCTTGTTGGCTCTAATCTTTGGATAATACTATTTGTTCAATGTCGTAAAGTATAGCATATGATGAAAAGCTATAACATGGACGCTAAAAGTCGTCAGCCAAAATCTTCCGTGACCGTCATAATCTTCATTCCAATTATATCTGCCAAAGAGATACAATGGGTGCAGGACATATTGTAGATGAGAGACCGTTATACCAAGCAACGTCTGAGAGAAACTCCGGCTGATGGTATGGTAGTTCATAATTGAGGAGCTATTCGGTACGTTTGCAGCGTCGTGCATGCGTGCACATCAACCTTTTCAATAGAATCGGTGACGCTCATTGATGGCAAGAGGACAACAGCACAAGTGAAGCTTTTTTTTAAAGGAATTCGTCAAACACTTAGGAATAATATATAAAAGTGAGTGAAGGGTGTAGAATTAATATAAAACACACGACTCAGTTTGTAAAGTAAGTAAAATTTTCTAATATTTGAGACATTAACTGATATCGCTTCCAACATGAAATCTATGTATCGATAAATGTTTTAATCTCAAAACATTTAGGTTGTCGGAATCGCTATTAGCAAAACATTGGTTTCTGCTTTCGGCTCAAGGACAGATAGATCCATTATAGCTATGGATAGATAACCTCTCTACATCGCAAAACGTTCTCAAGCTTGAAATAAGACAAAGGAGTATTCGCGGCTTCATTTGTCGTCATCATAAAAACATGCTAACTTCTTACCTCGTGTAAATTATGCAAGGAGTCGAACAGTTCTAGTGAGTCAGAGACCCGGGAGCCGTTGGAAACCAGTCTAAGTTTTCAAACGACATAAGCTACATCAGTCAGTTATCCTATTATTGAACGATTTGCCTGAAACACTTCCGCCGTGCCAGCACCTCGTACTTGATACACGTGGCCCTGTTGAATCAAAAACCTTTTGGTTTTTCAGAATTACATGTTGCATTCACGAGAAAATTGCCATTTCTTTTTTGCTTTTGACAATTTTTTTTTAATTCTACGAAAATTTCCCACGGAATATGATAATCAGTCTGTCTTGTCACTTAAAGGGGTATAAGGGTTAACGGCCTACCGATGATTACCGGCGATCCGCTCTCAAGTAGGTGAACAGGTTTTCGACTCAAAACTCGTCCTAACTAAAGGGTTGATCTCGTACCCCTTCGATGCGCTTCCGCGTGTGGATGGAGCAGGCAGTCGGCTTCACGATGCTGAAGACAACGCAAAGTTTTTCGCAAGCCAGTGAAAATTTCGAGCCTTTGGCTGGAGAACCAGTTTTTTTTTATGCAACTTCAATGAGACTTTAGGGTTGGTGCCGACAGAATGCGGAAAGCGAATCTGGAGGTGAGACAAACATGGGCGGAACTATTTCTCATACCGGAAATAGCTCTCATATCTAGTAGCCGCAGTGATAGCGGTTTTGCGATGCTGTTAGAATACGCTTCATTCGACGAAGGTCTGCCCGTAACTGAGCTTGGAGCCAAATTTGTGCTGTCCCATCTATAGAAAATCTCTTGCCCCCGACCGCATGCATTAAGGGCTATGTGCGTGCTGTGTAGCATGTACGTTGTGTAACAAGGGAAAAGGATCAATCATGTTTGACGTCAATAGCACGCAATTAAAACATGAAACATTGATTGTTATTGTTAATACACGAGGTCAGGACGTAGTTGCAACAAGCACCGAATCTGTGCGCCGAAAGATGGAAAACAAAATAGATTTTCATTGATGTACGATCAACAGCAGGCTCTTTAAGACGTTTAAATGACACAGTTTACAAGGTACGTACGTAATTTGATGTTGTATCGAGGTGCCGGACCACTTGCTTGGCAGGAAGACCCAACCCGTTCGCTGTCGGCTGTTATTGATTCAGTGTTTTTATTTTGTGGCCTTTTTTAAATGTTGACCTGTTTTACTGCTGTTGCCGGTGCGTCCGCAACTATTGACGTTCTGTAGGTTGCGTCTGTACCGTTAGATGAATGAAACTTTTCGGTCTTCTTCTAATTATTCTCTGTCACAAACTTACATGATGTCACACGCACATACACACACACACACACATGCACAAACATTAGCTTGTGGTCATTACTGCCGTCAAGGTCATGCTGTTTCTGTTTGCAGTCAAAAACAGACGATGATAATACACCTAACTGATTATACTTTGTATGATAATTAGGATGGTAGCACGGATATTTGGTACGCTTTCCCCCGGCGTTTTTTTTGCTTGTGTTTCTTCACTTGCGCACACTCGAAAAAAGGCTTTGGCCTTTCATTTCTCTAAAGTTTTCTCTTTCCCGTTTTCTGTTGCCTTATGTCGCTTCGTTTGTGTCGCAGCAACTTCACTCCGCCGTGTCGGCTCTGAGGCCCACGGGTGTTTTTGGTCGGCGAGGCCAGCCGTCACCGTTACATTATTGACTACGATAGTTACGATGCTCAGCTAACGGTATTGGCCGGGTATCAGTTTGACTATCATTTGACTCAGCTTTTTCGTTAGCCATGACGGCCGGAGCAAGCGGATATTGCTTGTATTTCCCGTCGTCTCATTGCCAGTCACCCTTGCTGTTTGCAACGGGGGCCTCTGTTAAAATTGCTGGCGATAGTGTTGGTTCTGTTCAAGCTGGCCAGCCTCGCCGCTGCGTGGATCAGCCGTGCGCGCGTAAGCAGCGGCCAATGGCAACACAATTTGCTGGACTCGTTCGGCTTGCGCTGTTGGCGTGACCGACCGGCAAGAGCTCCACTCAGCAAATGAGAGGAGAGACAACGAAGGCGGCGGAGGAGGACTTCCCCGAAAACCAGCCTAGTTCAGGGGGGCCCCGCAGCAGCGCCAACCGCCGCCATTTTTTGCCTTTGCCAAAAAGAGAGAGAGGGTGGTGGCAAAAACGCCCAGCAGCGCTCCGCTTGCTCCCGGCTCGCCAGCCCACCGGTCGCAGTGGAGATGCCGATGCTAGAGGTGGTGGTGAAGGCGGCTGCGGAGCGCAACTCCAGAGTTGCGCTCCGTCAGAAGGGAACTTGAAAACCCAAAATTGGAGAAACATTGAGGAGTCGTGCCAGTACTGTTGGCTGTGAAGGTGTGCCACTGTCTGTGGCTAGCAAGTACGCAGACAGCTAGAGGGGGAAGTCACAAGAAAGCAGAGTGGACGCATGAGCTCGCTGCGAGCTTGGTCGAGCGACCGAAAACCGGTCAGGAAGCAGACGACAAGACCTTATAAACTTGGAAGGCCCTCTAGTTGGGGGAAAGAGGGATGAGGCGTAGTAGTTTCTTGAAGCGATGGCAAAGCAGTAATTGTTGAAATAGTACTGCTGCCGTTCGAAAAAACATAACAGGGAAAGCAGAACGTCGACTGGTCGGCTAAGCCCTTTGCCATCACCAGGATGACCAGCGCAGAGTTGGCAGTCCACATTAACTACATTCTTGGCTGCGTTGGTTGCGTCGTCATCATAGATAATGACGCCATCTCTGGCGAGCGACAGCTTGCTCGAAATGAGCGAACGAAGGACTTCGAGAGCTGACAATGACGAGTACGTCAATGTAGGCATCGTTGTGGCAGTGGTAATGCGTAGAGAAAGTTTTGCTTAAAAAATTCCTAAGAAGAGCGGCGCGGCGCTACTGGGGTTCTGGTGGGAGAGGTTCTCCATGACAATGACTAAAAGTTCCCTCCCCTTTCTCCAGAACGAAAGAATGGGCAGTTCTGACCAGCAGCATCCTAAACTGAAGCAAGCTGACCCTTCAGCAATTCGTTTGCTTGCCATTCTGGTTCAGGAGGGAGGTTTTTAGAGAACAGTAGGGAAGGGGCGAACTGGCTTAGGGCCTTTTAAAAAGGCCTAACCGTGCTGAAGGCTCCCACGAGTGCCCGGGGGCAATGCAGAAGCCCCGAAGGTACGACGGCTGGCCCAGCTCCCGGCCAGCGATGAAGGATAGGGGTCACTGCGGGTATTTTGTGGGCTGTTCGGCAGTTGATGGGGATAACAGCGTCCTGCATCTGACGCCTATTGCCTAGTTGCTGAAGCTTGCGGCCCTAAGGGAACGAGAGGGAAAATTTTTTATCTACCAATGGGGAAGGGAAGACTGCTAGAGACTGTGGCCTTATAGAACGCTTAAGGTACCGCGGCCGTACGCGCGGTTAGTGAAAGCAATCCTGCTCCCAGCAGACATGTGTAGCTGGTAGTTGGTACAGGTAAGGACAGACCAAAACTAGGGCTTATCCATGTATATGGCGCGAGCTTAATAACAAGGAGATATGTCGAATTTGTGAATATCGTTCTGATGCGAATACATGAGTCGGCTCTGTTTAGGCAGGCCACGCGTCTGACATCTTATGTGAAAACGCCGATGGCATATCAGATGAAGGGCATGTGCTCAAGGAATCATCTACGTATTTTCGGCATATCGGGAGATCGGTTCTAGATCCATGATACGGTCATGAAAATCGTAAGATCATCGGCTTGAAATGCTGATTATTTTATTTATTTAACAATGATGAGTCATTCAAAAACAAATTACGTATGTATATTTTTTATTTTGCTTCTTTGGTAACTGCTGTCTTTTCAGCCAATGGAAACTCTTACAAAAGTACGTAGTTATAAACGAAGATGGTCCCAAAAAAGCTCTCACGAAGCCTCATCCCAATGTGAATGAGGTCGCATATTCAGTGTATTGAACATTTTTGCATTCAACACAAGTGTTGACCACGATTCTTGTACAGTCAGGGTAAAGGTTTAAGCTACTCTATTACTACTCTCATATATGTTAACCTTGACTATCTTGTACTCTGCAGCTCGCCTCATAGACGTCAACAATCTACCTTTGTTAAATAGTATTTCAACATTTGCCTTCACGAACTTTGCGAACGAAGAAGGAGAACTAACTGTCAAAGAATCGAGATAGTGGGTTCTTTAAAAACCCGTAGATCCCTGTTGACAGCAAAAAGAGAAATCCAATGGAATAGTCCTGAAGATGACTGAATATGTGAATACAGCCATTTATCATAATTTATAATAAAATCGACAACAAACGCTCAGCTAGATAAGATGTCACGTTATATACCTTCGAATTGTCTATAAACTGGCAAGTGACATAAAATCTTTGCGTTAACATTTGTGGCGTTACTTGATAAAGGACGAACGTGATCTGAAGTACTCCAGCAGATGTTTTAGTACCAAAACAGCGTTTCGAAGACGTTATTTATGGTACCGCTACACTATGGTTGAACTGAAAGATCTAGTTTGTTTATGATGCGTCATATAATTGAGCACGAACGATCGTCTGGTTGCAAATGAGCCCTTTGTTAAGAGTTACAGAACGAATGTTTCTCAGAAAGAATGAGATTCGTTGGAACAGATCTCGTGCGGGAAACTGTAAAGCTGAAACATTTTTGCCAATGTATTGTTGTAGTAGTAGTTTGATTTAAAGGCAATTTGTATGTTTGATAAGGTCACTACAAGGTCTTTTCATATATACCATGGGTGCTATTCGACATATTAAAGATTATAAATGCAATAACTATTTATATTACTATCTAGACACAGGAATGGAAACAAGAACAAATCGGACCTCTCAAAAATATGAGAGATAAAACCAACTCGGTTCGCAATATTTGAAGTTCCTAGCGGCCACGATGAGTACCTAAACTGAAGTAAGTATTTGTACATTATCTCAACCAAAACAATATAGATCAGTCGTATTATATGAATAATGAAAGACAGTTCTTGTGTATTTTAAAATTCTGGATTTAAAAAATAACGATACTTTCTTTTGCCTCGTAAAATGTTTACCTTAAATGGTCGCAGTAGAAGAAGAAAGAGATGATAGTGGTCTTCCTGTAGATGGATGTCGACTATTTCTATATACCAACAAGGTGATTCCGAGCACCTATTCACAGACTGACAATAGCTAAAAGATTC
>NW_019214334.1:0-7042 GCF_002532875.2 Varroa jacobsoni
ATGTAATAGAAAATTATCTTTTTAAAACATATTAGTATATCAAAATAATTGTATTTTCTATATTTTCAAAAGTTTTCCCATTGTACAGTATGGTAGTGCAATTCAATCCCTCTGTGCCTCCTTGATATCTCCGATCCAACACCATTAAACTCAACGAGTATGTAGGCGTCATCAACAACCGTGCGCTAAAGCTTTCCTCTAGTAGTTTCGCACGATCCACATTTATTGACCTAGGAAATATCAACTGATATCTCTTGATAATAGGTCGATGACCCAACATGCCATCTGTTCTTCTGTAAAGACGGGTCCCTCTATTACGAGCTATTACATGACGCAGACTAATACCAGAGTACCAGCCCTGTGACTGGAGTGGGTAACGTATTCGGCTGCCAATTTAAAGGTACGTAATGGTATAGGTTCAAATACAGATGACGAGACGCTTCGTTTTATGCAGAAAGTCAGTCAAATTCCAAATGGTGGTGCCTAAATACAAAACGTAAAGTACAAAATGATAGGTTTCCATTTAAAAGAGACAAAGATACAATTAGGCTGGGCGAAGAAGCCGAAATGAACATTTGTTGCTTGTTTTTTGCTGTTCGTTGCTCTAAACCTACGTTCGTGACCTTTTTTTTCCTTGTTGAACGAGCATCTGTTCCGTTAGCAAATTTTATAACAATGCACGGGCTCTGCTATTGTAGCATTATCATGCTGTATACAAAAATTCTATAGGCTAACATATACAAAAATGCAAGAAAGCCATTTTAGCCTATCCGTGTCCCTTTTTTGTGCTCTTTACAGCTTTAATATATTTAGATTATTTTCATATCATCTTAAAACGCTCGCGTGTTGCAACTGCTGTTTTCGGCAAACCTTTTTTGCGAGGTCTTCCTGCTTGTGTAGTTCGGTACTGGTCCGTCCCGTATGTGTAAAAGGTGTAAAGGTAAGACGTAAGTCCAACCTTAGAAGAGAAAAAACCTTCGAAATAGCATTCAAGGACGCCTTTGCCTAATCGTGAACTAATGTCTTAGTCAATTGTAAGCCTACCTCCTCATCCACCACTCGTATGCGACTGGCTACATAAAACTAGGTTGCACAGGTTTTAATAGATGTTGAGCTTGACGGCTTGCTCACCCCGAAACTAAAAATATATAAATCGTTACTTTGAAGCTCAGCTGAGCAGACGTTTCTAAATCTTAATCTCAGCAGATACGAGATGGCGCAGGTCAAGTTACAGTTTACTATTATGACGGACTCTAACATACCGTCAAAAACAATTTGCGGAAGATTACCTAGGGTCATCTAATTCTCTAATCTAAACAGATAAATACAGCAAATGTCAAGAAATTCTATACCTTTCATGTGCAGTTTATAGAAAATAGCGTACTTCTAACCGGCTTCAGTATAATTCTGCCTTTCACTTTTAAAACTGGCATGTCATCAGTAGTCTGAATTTCGAGGCAGACTGCGTCTTCCTTCGACGAAATCTACTTCAGGCACCCAGCACACGCATCGAAATCGAATTGGTCGTGCGGTGAGCCGACACCAGGGAAGCTTCCATAACGCCCTCGCGAACACCTAATTCTGTGAAACAAGTTTGCTATAAACGTATCGTAAGCGAAAACAAGTGCAAAGGCCTCTTCTCAGGTCCGTGTTTTTTTTCTACCACGTTCAATCTGGTGTACGAAGACAACTCTAGACGTCCTGGGACTTTGCATATTCACCCCAGATGCGGCCTTATATTACTAAGAACTGAAAAGATGGTCTTCACTGTATTTAGAATCAATGTCGAATATATCTGTTAGTCTACGGAGGAGCGACTTCACAAACGAATACTGATTTCCAAGTGACAGACCATCGCTGTGCGCAGCCTGATATCTCGGTTCAATCCGCTGTCCCGGCTCAAGCAGATTTAGGCACAGCTTTTACTGCCATATGACGGTTGACAGGAACGTTACAAACTGTGAAGTATAGGTTTTCACAAGCCTTGTGTATCCAGTTTGCTGAATGTTAGAAACCTTTTTCAGCTTTCGATTCTGCTTAAAATCGAAGATCCGGGTTAGTCAGCAATATATTATGTGGATAATACTGATATTTGCCTGGACTCTATTTTCGTTGTCAATAAGTGCAGTCACAAAACGGAATATGGTTCTACGCGCTATGATTCTCCTCGGTGCATCACTTCCAGGTGTCGCTCGGCTGAGGGTAGATCTGCTTTACACAAAGATGTGATCGTTATTTAACTGTTGATACAACCGACCTGCTCTTCATCGGAAAGTTCACGATACGACTTGTCCTAGAGAATTTTCACGTGATAGTTTTTTTAAATTTTTATTCAATTTAATGTTAAGGGCGCTTTTATTCGTTTATAGAAAACTGAGACGATTCACCTACAGGAATAACATGACACGCTAAATTTTACAATAATCGTCGGCATTGAATCGATCAAAGCTCAAACGTTTTCAATATGTTTCATACAGCTGGCCAATCTCTATTGCTCCAGCGTACTTATTTATTGCCTCCGCTAGTCGGACTGGACGACCGGTTCGAGCTGGGCTGGTCTATCATCTACGGTAAGCTACGATTCCTTTTAACAAGCCTGCATCTGGAAAACTTGTTTTAAATATTTTTGGTTATCTATAAATAATCAGACAGTTTGAAATAGCAAGCGTCTTTTAGAGTAGACGCGCGGCGTTCACTTTAGCCTTGGAACTAAGGACGTGTTAGGATTTCAAAATCAAGATTCCTGACGCACTTTTTATTTGAACCCAGTGGTAAAACTATTTTCAGTATTCCATATATGTAACACAAGGACTGAACAGGATAAACCTTATGTGAAAAATTCCTAGTCGGCCTCTGGCCTGTTATAACGGTCACATCGCCTGGCAGCGAGCTAATGAATTCTGACTAACTCTGTGATCCGCCAGAATATATAGTTATTTAAAAGCCCCATTTTAGTCAGCGGTGTTGGGTTTCGTTCGGTGAACGCGCATGTATAATCAACGAAGTATTGGTTACCGCATGTGATGTAATTAAGCGAGCGAAGTCATCAGCTATTATCCAACTTGCTCGTTTTTGAATCTAATGGTCATATAAAATCAGCTATTTAGTTGTAATAATGATAAGCAGTGGAAAGAGCTCCGATTTACAGACGTGTTTGACTGTACTTTAAAGGATATACTATGAGTCATCGAAAGATAGACAAAACAAAGACAGCAGCCAGTCATGCTGCAGTACTACCACGTTTTCCTACTGAATTTAAAGGTGGTCTAGGTTCAAAGTGTCGACACACTTTGTTCAGACCTAACGGCCCTAAGCAGTACTTAACGCTAGCACACAACGTACAGTTTCAAACACTTCTTATCGGGATATGAATGACGAAGACAAATGGGTGCGCCTACCAAACCCACAAATTAGTACCGTAATTTTTAAACTCGACAATAATTTTCTATTTAACATGCCCAGTTCGACTACAGGTTTAATGTTGATAAATAAGCAAGGCGGAAGCCTCAGTCCGAAGGGGGCTGTGGAAGTGAGCAATAACATAATGCACCAGGGATGTTAGTTCAGCAGAAATGCATTTTGTGTATGCAAATTTCTTTCGGCAAAACTGCTGGACCTTCATATTTTACACTTGGTGTGCCTACGTATATGCAATGGCCAGGCGAATTAAGCATAGAATTATGGAGTATTTTCGTATTCTGTATTACGAGAAATTTGAAAACGGTGGCCTTCCGTGAAGTCTACTTTATTGAATCTGACACTATAGAGCAAAAAAACATATCCCTCAGGTTCTCTCCAACTGCCAGCAGGCCACCAGGAAAGTTCCTACTATGAACAATGCAGGTATAATAAAATAATCAATTCGTAATAGATTGAGTACTATGATGAAGGGCTTGCTCTGAAAATAGTTCATCTTCTACCTGATCATCCACACAACCTAGAGCCAGCTTTCCAAAATTCAGATGAGTACTATCACTCAAGATTTATTAATATTTAGGCCAAAGCAAAGATACAACTAGGATTTTTCAGCCTTCGCCCTGCTCTATTTATTTACAATGGCGGTATTGTTATATTTGTTACAACAAACCCTCAACTGAATTTCGTTGCGTTCATACCTTAAAACTGTACACCGTATAGATCATCTACGTGAGGCACGGGTAAGGGCCATTTATTCCTTCTAGAAATAGATTTGAGCCTGCCTAGAAGACGTTTGGTTAAAGCGGACGGCCACTGAGGCTTACGTTATGAAAATAAGGCAGAAATTCTAATAGCCGATCAAACGTCAGCGTTGAGGTTAGACTGCCTTTAATCCATATAGCAGCAGAATGTTCACAGCCGAGCTGATGCAAGTAGACAGCCGAAACGCCCTTTGCTTTTTTCTCTCCGTATCCATAGATTTGTTTGAGCCTAAGACGGATTTGCTGCAATCATTTTTCGGTAATACAAGAGCTGTAAACTTACTAAATAGAGACTCTAATGTATGAAGCTGAACTTCGGTACCCATTACGTGTGGTGACATTTACCGCAACTTCCTTTAAACGATTGGGCAGAACTAATCCAAACGGGTTCTGTGTAACTGTGATATATATATATATATATGCGTGTGTGCATAAGATGACACTTCTGTTTTCTCTATTAGATAATAACCCTCAATTGGGCGGCTCGAGATTTTTATGAACTTGATAGTTCATAAAAATCTCATCATAGTAATGACGTAAACCAGTCAACATATTATTAACGCTAATATCTCACCCATAATGTGTGCCTATCAATTTTCAAAACATATTGAAATCGCACGATTTGTAGTTTTCTATTTAAGCTTAGCCGATGAAACAGATTATGTTTTCGAAGCACAGCACGTTGGTTGGGTATTTCTTTGGCAATTGGTTTTCCAGGTGATATAATCAGGCTCGGGATTCTATTTACCCATTACCTATAGTGTTTCAAGTTTCTTTTTCACTGTACCAATCACTCATAGACGCGCTTCAATCGTATGAACTGCAAAGCCAGAATAGACGGGATGCGTGACCGCACCGTGAAATGACACCAAGGATTTGTCGGTTTTTTTTGAATGGATTTTCCGGTTCGGTTATTGTACGTAGCTTCATATCATTGTCCTCGATTGCTGTTGCTAGCCGAGACAAAAAAGCGATTGTTTCGTCCTTTTTTTTTTGTCTTGTAACGAGAGCTCGCGTATACTGAAAAGATCAAATAAGCGACATTTTAAGAATACGATTCAGACATCGAGTCCAACTGAAAATTGTGGCGTATGCATTGCAGAACATCAGCCTGGAGCACATCGTATTACTTACAGACACCGTACCGTTACGCATTTTCTTTGTGTGTTTTAGCGTCACTTCTATGTCATCTCTATCAGATCCCTGTTCTCGTTATTACGTAATTTCAAATGTGTCATGGAATACATTTAATTCTTATAGAAAAAAGAATGTAATGACAAGCAAACTAAATAGTGCAAAATATCTGCCGGTAAGAATAATATTTTTGGCTTTATTCTTCTAGATAGAGAAGTACGTATATTACGCCGTTCCTATTGAGCGACTATTTCCGTTCGCGAGACGCTTCCGAGAGGGAAACCGTCATTTGCATAGCGTGCAATGGGGAGATGTGGAAAGCCGTAGCTGAAGACAAATACAACGACAAATCTTTGTAGGGCTACTTGAGCAGCAATAGTCGTTGGAAACGAACGGATTTATTTTCGGGAATCGTTCTAGTCGAGAACAGTAGACATCATTAAGGAATATGCAGGCCTCGTGATGCCGTATGTCAAATTTAAGCATATTTGTCATGCTAGTGGAGGACGCTACGAATGCCTTAAATAGCTAGATGTATAAAGCAAGTGCACGTAACCGTACATGTATATTTTTATGATATTGATAAGATTAGACAACTTGTTTCTTTCGGGACCCTGCACAACGCCATTGCAGAAATCGCACTCGGGGCATACAGCCCCTCTTAAATTCGTCTCATACACAAATCTTAGAATAGGCTGGCGAAGTTTCAGGCTTTACGAAACAAGTGAATTAAAGGACCATGCTCGTTTTTAGGTAATCTCAAATATAATGTCGGAAGAAAGTTGGAAAATATGGAACCGAATGTACCCCCTAGGCCGGTGGATAGTACGCAGTTACAGGCTAAAGTTCAGGTAACAACGGAAAAACGCGCTTCCAGTGAATTAATAAGCTCAGAAAAAAGTCACCACTTGTACGATTTTTACTTAACGAGTAAAGAAGGACACTCCGATATATACAGCTAACTAATTAATTTCCTATTACTGTATATTATTTGCGTAAAATGCCACGAACACATATTTGTGGCAAGTCGATGTTTTCTTACTTTTGTTAGTGAAAGTCTCTATTTTCCAATTGAATACTTAGATTGAGGTTCGTTTTAATGCACGCAACCGAACTACGAGTTGAAAGACAACGGCAGAGCGGCATAAGTAGGACGGAGTATATAACTTTTCCAAAATGTTGAGCAACAAAGCTAAAAATTACTCAGTTTTGAATTGTAATTATATTATTTGAAATCATGTGTTAATGCCTTTATGTTTCGAACACCTAAGCCTTTCGAAATGTACAAATATGAGACCTTAATTCCATCTAAGAAAACAGACGTTCATTAACTCTAATGTGCAGGTTTTGCGTTGTCTGTACTGCTTTGACTGAACGCTAATTAGAAGAAATCTGTTTTTCCTAAACATAATTAAAATTTCAGATTCGAGCAGCTCGAGAAGGCCATTCACGCTTCAAACGTAAACATGTTATTGAAATAAATCCTTTCAAATGATTCCAAACGGGACTAACTTTTACGTTAGTTCTGTACTCGATAAAATAAAGTTAAAAAATGTATTACCCGAATCCTCAACTAAAAATTTAAACACCCTGTCCTATAGCTTTCTATCCTTTAACGACTATGTTTGAACCTAACATACGTATTGTCGACAGGATGCCCCACAGGTGGCTGTGTTTAAGGAAAACGTTCATGAATAAAGCCACCTCTAATTGTATATATAAATTTGTGT
>NW_019214334.1:7142-26676 GCF_002532875.2 Varroa jacobsoni
ATTTAGATATAATGCAACAGAAAGATAAATATCTACTAAACATATGAAAATTTCAGTTTGCTTTACATTAAGCGTTGACGTAATTGACTCTGCGCAAAGCGTTTTCCACTATATAATACAAAATTTTTTTTCTACATTACGATGTCATGTATTTACCGATTTTCTCTTTTTCTAGGCGAGCTGAAGCAGTTCCAAAATTGTCGAAAAAAAAAAAAAACACGAGATAATTTTAATATGCCATGCTCAAAGCGTTTTGATGAGTAATCCATATAACATTACGAATTGTACAACCTGAATGAAGAATTTGTACAATACTCGTAAAGTAACTAGATGGAAGAGAGGAATATATAAATTATCCACACAGGCATACTCCTTAACGAACAGCCACACTATCATTTTTTGTTTCAGTAGAGAAAGCGCTCTTCAAACCGTTGTTTTCCGCTCAGCTCCAAGATCAACCTTTTTCGCTTGTCAGACTGCGGCATCTTCGTTTAAGTAGATCGCGTTTTTTTCTATTCCAGCTTCTGTAAACGTTGCGCCCTTACTGCTGTGTGCCTCCCCTTTCTAGCTTTCATTTGCACCCGCTTAGTTTCAAGATGTTAATAGACTCGACGGAGCCGAAGTCTGCGACAGCGTTAATGAATCCGCAGCGCCCACACAAACCCTTCTGCCGCGTCCCTATTTCTAAGTCAAGTCATGATCGTTACCTTATTGCTACAGTGACTGGCTTCCTACATAGGCAATAAGCGCTGATTTCTTTTAATTCGCTACTCTTTTGGCAGTTATTGGTCGCCTAGTTTTGCGGCAGATATATTGAGCAGGGCGGAAATAGGCGAGTGCCGGCACAGCGGTTGACCACGAAGGCGGAAGTTGACCTCAATGATTTTCTTTTGCTATTGCTGCCAGGCCCCTGTCATTTCTCTCAGCGTTAGATAAAGGCTGATTCAGATCAGGTTAAACCCGCACAAAAGTACCGCTTATTGAAACAGTGTTTCTCTGATTTTATTGTTGTAAAACGCTTTAGTCGCAATGTATCGAGATCTTAAGTGATTTAGAACCAGTTACCATTGATAGTCATATTCTGAAAAATTTTTGCAGACAACTGAAGCTTTAGAATTGTTTGTGTCAGGGGGACAGAGGCTTTGCAAGTCCGACACGCTCAAAATTCAGAAATAACACATCTGATAGACAGTCACGTTATTTGAGGTTATATTTGACAGAAAAATTTGGCTGCATTGCTACAACCAGCACCAGAGCCATTATTAGTATTTCTCGGTCCCCGCTCTAATGGCCATGTTTACGTTTGTTTATCTGTTTTGGTTTAATTCCCACTTTTTTCTCAAAACAGCTTTCGCTGTTTGCTTAGCGTAATAGATAAGGAATCGTTACATCTTGAAGCAACTCGTCTTTTACAACCTCATTTCGTTCAAGCTTTCGTCATACTATAGGACACTTTATAAGGCAGCGTAACCAATCGGCACAATATGTAGATTTAGTAAGATACATAATTCGTTGCAATAGCCGTCAGCGAAACAATTTAAATCTAGCTTCAAGCTTAGAGCCTGTAATCAAGAATCTGCGTCAAGTTCGAGACAAACATTTCAACTCTCTTGAGCAGGCCGGCAGTCGGCCCTGAAAACTCGTCCGCCTCAGCATATTCTTGCTTCCATTGGTTTTTAAAGTTCTGCAATTACTTCAGGAATTGCAGACCGAAGTAACTTTTTGTCTCAGACAACACTCATACGAGGTAACCAACATAGCTGCTTACGTCGTCATTTCTAGGCGCAAATCTAAAGGGGATCCCTCTACTTGAGACCCACACCACCTCAAGAACCTGCGAAGGCTATATGCAATAGTTGTGGATATGTAGATAAACTGTAACGCTATACATGCCAGACACATCAGGTACTACCAAAGTTTAGTAGTTAGCGGGAATCGGGCAAAGTAAGGCATCGAGACGCCACGAACCATTTCATTGTCTGTTTCACTGCTGCTCTTATGCAGAGTATAAACTGTCCTGGAAATTACGTAGAAATAACCTTATAATTTACTACCTAATAATCTACCCTTCTGCGAAATTTAGCTCTGTATTTTTTTATGACAGACAATGCTTACAACATATACGAAATTCTGTGTCACTCATAAAGCTTGTTGTGTTTTTAATGAAGCATATATCTACGCGAAAAAAGGTCGCGACAGATCTGCTCTGCGTTAAAGTCTTCGACCTACTCTGCTTGTGTAACTATCCCTGCTTGATTCATGCTAAGCTCTTATGGAGCGTTGAATTTCGACATAAAGCAGTCATAGGGAAAAACTCCTACTTTAAATCAAATCAAAAGGCTAACAATTCTACGATAATGTTTGCATCCACGACATATCTGATTGGCTCAATACAGTCGAACGCACGAATAATGAAAATGTTTATTTTCGAAGGGCCTGCGTTGTCTCTTATAAAATGCCTTTTATACTATGGCGGGTAACCGTACGTTAATGTTAAAGTATCGACATTCCGTAAATTTAAATTATTGAATTTTTTTTATGTTGGGAAGCTTCAGTGCATCTGCTCAGATAGCGAACAGCATGTATTGGATTGCTAGAGTTCTTGTGGCTATTTCTTCAGCTATGCATCCTAATAACCGGACAGATGCGTAAATAAAAAAAAAGCGTAGCTAAATATTAAGGATGAAGGTATAGTTTGGTCTGGTCCGTTAAAGTCTACCCATAGCTGATGTCGAACTGTAGTGTGTGACGGTCTCGTCGATACACGTTACAACAGTAAACCAACGATATGCTTAATCTATAAATTGCATGTATTGTTTGAATCATAGGAGTAAAATGCATCAAGGATATAATCTATTTGCTCATTATTGCGGTGTAGATAATAACTTCTGTGCTTTGCACTCTAATACATTGTATTATCTGATAGGCATTACGAAATTCGTCCGTTGAGATCTGATACATCAATGTTCGAACTATTAACCTGCTACGTAAATCTTGTCCTATATTACAGATTTTGATCCGAAAGGGCACATTCTACTTCTGCAGACACCGCCTCGTTGCTGCCACGAAAGACCGAACTCCTCTGCAATAAAAATTCAACCCGAACGTTAATAGATCCTCATTTCCGATGGGCCTATTTTGAATGATCAAAACGTATAGGTGTTTCTTTTTTAGCCACCTTTGTGGTATACATTAACCGGACTCTATTCGAATATACAGATTTTTTAGTTGATTCTTTGAGTTTGCTAAAGTACTAGCTCACGCCAATTTACCAATTCAGTATAGCAGCGGCAAGTGACAAGTACTGAGTAACAATCTCTTGATATAACAGAGACATGCTTAGAACATTTGCGTGCAACAACTTTGTCAGGAAGGACTACAAGAACTGTCGAAGGTTTAAGGGCGTGCATAACTCTTGGTCTGTTCAACTACCTACGACGTATCTTCGACTGAAAAACTGAGAACCATCTGGCTTCGTTCGCGTTTCTGGAACCAAAAACGACCTAGCCTGATTAAAATTACATAATGTGACCTATTTTTACCAAAAGAAACAGTTCATCCACCAACAAAGCTGCTTTGCTCAGCTCGTACATACACAGATGTTCTATTAAGATGTTTCCAACCTGTTCATGCGTAAACCGCATGAGAGATCGTAAACTAGCCTAACGTACGTAGAGCTTAACGTAGAACTCAGTCGAAATCAGAAAAAATGGTGGTTATCTCTATAAACCAATTCAGCTTTCCTATGCAAATTTTAGAATGAGCAGAAGTATACATGAAAATGCTTCATTCGACCCAATGGGCATCAAGTAATTTCTAGTGCATCCTTTAGGAATGCTGCTTTTTTTTTGTAATATATCGATGACAGCCCTTGAGGTTGCCTCAGTGCATTAAATGTAGAATGTCTTAATGGTTGATTGAAGATTGTCTATGCCAAAGATGGCCAAGAATACGAGGCCATTAGTATAAAATATTTCACTACTTTTTTTTAAATAGTTTCGATATGTCGCAAGTTTCCGCTGCATATGCTACGTGCACTACAAGATATATAAGCAGTTCCTTGCGACGCTAAATTGAAAGTTAGCATTGTAAGATTCTCTGCTGAACCTGTAATTTTTATAATTAATCCCTTTCGAGCAATTGTTCAAAATTACATGAGTTCAATTCAAGACTAGCGACTTCGCATAACTATGGAAAACTTAAAAAGCCTGCCAACATATTATTTAAATCATATATTATACGTTTTTTATCGCATAGAATCGTCTTTCTCATATATATACACATTCGGAAATAGATGCCACTAATAAGAAAAAATCTCGCTCAAGTTTCGCGGGTAGGTAATAAACTTGATCCTGAACAGTTTCAAAACTTGATAGTTTCTTTCGAATTTACCAGCCTAAGAGGAGCTTGTTTGTCCGGTCCGCCTTTTTTTTGAATCTATAGATGCTAAAAAAAAAAGGCTGGAAAATGAAGTAATTCTTCCAGAGAAAAAGTATAAAGATTTCGCCGCGGCAAATCCAAAACGGTAAACGATATAAACATTTCCCTCATTTTCCAATAATCCCTCCATTATATCGGAGACATGCCACCGAGGGGCGCTGTTATCCACTACCCAGAGCCGTCACAAAGAAACTTGTTTGACCCAGTGAGCAACGGGGATGACGATTTGTCTCAGACCGCAAACAGATAGAGTTGAAAAGGGCAGAAATCTTGTTGTGTCTAGAACTTACTCGGATTTACGTGCCGCAATTTTCCAGTGTAGCGACTTTCTGCAGCGAGAAATCAAATTTGTAGACCATTCTTTGTAACTTCCTTCGATGGTATAGTAACAAGCATTGATCATTTTGTTCACAAGGAATACCAAGCTGGTTACTTTCCAGCAGACAACAAAATTATTTATATTTCTAGGGTTTGCCTTGTATTTAAAACGTGTAGCGAGTTCGTCGTTTGTAACTTCATATGGTTCGTTTATTGGTATCATTCCCAATCATTATTGGGATTTTATTATATTACAGTATGTTATTATTAATATCTCCAATTTCCGCACATAACTTTTACCTTGGGACGATTTCGTTCGCTTCCTAGCCTGTAGCACATAAAGGAAGCCAAAAGTGCACGATAATAAACTTTTCGAGGGCATTGCGCCAGCCTACATATTGTGGACAACCGTCACCTCCACCAGATCAAAGTGTACCCCACTCTACAGCGATTCATTTTAGCAGCTGTATGAGTCATAGCACTGGTTGTAGAAGTCACCTAGCAATGGTGTAGTGTATAGGTTCTAGCTATACTATTAAGCTACTATGCTCTGGAAGGCTGTGACATGAAATGACCAGAGCGGAACGGTTTTAGAAGGCATGATATAACGGTAAGTGGAGCTACGGAGTACGTGACGGAAGGGGTTGACAATAAGGTCTCTACCACACACTGTGCAGAAGAGGAAAAGGCTAGCGGCAATGGAAGAAATAGCCTCTAGGACAAAGCCTAAGCTAACAAAACCGACGGAGAAAAAGAGAAGATCTGCGTCTTCCCTGCCTGTCCCGGCAATTGCCTGTGCGCGACTGAGCCTGAAAAATGACCGTCGCTCCACCCTTCTTTACTCCAGTCTGAACTGTTTGGATACTGGAAGAATGGACGAGTCTGAAGAAGAAATCTGCCCTCAGGGGTGGTAGAACAGCAATAGCAGGAGCGAGGAGGCCTCACGGTCCAAGGTAATAGAATGCGAAAATAAATCCGACCAAAGAACCACTGAGCATCGCCTGTGAGTGTTCGTTATCAAAAAGGTTTTGCGAGGGAACGTTGTTGGTTAGGGGACACCATTGTGGAATAAAGGTGGTTTGGGGGTCATGCGTCTTTGAGACATTTTCATCTGGCAAGATAATTGAGAGGAGGGCCGAAAAAATAGTGGATTGATCATTGATGGCAAATTCCGGGTGTCATTGTCTATGAACAAATTCAGTGTTTACTTACTTAGCTACAAAAGATTCTAACCGATATTAGAACAACAAATGCCAAGGAGAGGTTTTTGCTTAAATGCATTTTAGCGTCTAGGGGAGGACGATAGGAGTGGTTGTTCATAGATGCATGGTATTTTTGTTTTATAATGATTTTACACTTTAGGCATGGTTCTTTGTTTTTTTATCAGATCTGTTGGTTGAGGTTGACGGTCCACAGCCCGATAAAGTCACCTATATACAAGTGGTAACTGGCCTAGCTGTTCGACCACAGTAAAAACTCGCTTGTACACTGTTAATAGACTGAATTATGATCCTGATGTACTTATGTGTCTGTCAAATATCTTTAATATTCTAGGTTTCTAACAGTTTCATGTGTCCGTGGGTAGGTCACGATGGTGTTCTTTATCTTCAGATTTTTAAAATTTACCATTTAAATACCACGAGAAGAAATTTACCATTATGTATCTGTATATCTTCGTTCGGAGTTAAGGTTAACAAATTTTTAACAAAAAACGTGAGTTACAACTTTTTGTTGATTCGCATGCCCCAACCAGCGTTGGTCATCGACTTCCGTTTTGTACGTAATCTGCCCAGTACGATCCACGATGTCTCTAGTGACCATTTATTTTTCTTTGAGTTTCTAAAATGTTTAACCTCTTACTTGCTTTCCTTGGAAATTTCCCTTTAATTTCGTAATATTGATAAACGTCTCGGTTTTACTTTGCGATTCACTTATTTGTTCTTCATAAGTTTTTAGCCTTTGTTAATGATAATTGTTCAACTTTATGTTCGTAAAGTGTTTTTATTTTCTAGTTAAAGTCACGAGAAAACTGTCTGATTATATTAACCTGCGCTATTCGTTTCAGTATGCTAGGAAATCTTTCGACTAACCCCTTATATTGTCGACCAAATAGAGCAGTACAAATTGTTAATATTCTAATAGATTTAATAAAATGGGCAGGTTTAAAAATGTGAATTGATAGTTGCCGCCTGGCACGATATTAAATGAGTATCGCAGGGGCTCAACATGTTATGTAGCGGTACTTAGAGGGGCGGTGGATTCCGTCATGATATAAACACGCATCTACTAAATTATCTATGAATTGGAAAAATCTACGCGTACACCTTGAAATATATGAGAAGATTTGGGTGAAGATGGAACAGGTATTTACGTATATCCATTATTTCCTATATCCGCAAAAATGGCATTTTTCTACAGTTCCGCTTTACAGCTTCCGAACTGATCTAGAAATCTTATCTTATATAGATAGCTATTAGACCCGAAGGTCTCATAGTTTTAAATCAATCTTTCTACATATATACATATGTTAGTTACATCAATATATCACATACATATGTGGTGCATATACTTGCGAAGGAATATATGTCAGAGACTTGTTAGGGCGGTAATGACAAGGATGCACGTATCAGATGAAACGGAAGAGTTGTTTATGAGAATATACAGAATTTCTGCGGCATTCACAGTGAACTAATAGATTTATCCTATCGGCTGCTAGTTTGCGTTGCTAGATCTCTTGGGGTTCTATCCACAAACAGTGCATCGTCTGGATCGTGAAAAGGTCAGCGATGAGTTTGTTCTGCGGTTCATTTAACATCGACGATAGATGTCGTCTTCGGAGACAAGCTGATGCCTTATCTTTGGCGGAAATGAATAGCAAGCAACACCGGTGAAATCTTCTGCTATTTTCAGGTAGTATCTGTCCGATTTTTAGGACATATGGCGCGTATCTGAGGCTTTCGTGAACGGTTACTTACATCAACATTTCTACACTGACGCTTATCGACCATCTAAACACAATAATCATTAGCACTGCACTTTTAGATGGTGGCGATAACTTCAGAGTTCATACTATTGTTTTTCTTTTATTCATTTTCCGTTGCGTCTGTTTCGACTTCTGCAGCCGTACATTCATCTAAAACGCAGCCTACTATTACTCAATTTGCGACGATTCGATCAATTTATAATTTATCTAGCGCTTATCAGCAGGATAAAAGGCGATGTTCCCGTAAGTTACAGGTCAATTAACTTATTGTCCGAAAAAATTTGGTCACTAAATACTTCAGCCAGCAGCTTTTTGATACACTTTAAACTGATAATCAACATATACACAGTAAAATCTAAATTTCTTTCATTTCTCTTGCTTTCCCAACAACTGCTACGAGTTGGCTCGGCTTTTGCTTTGTAGAGCCGTACTGTCTGATATCATCAAGAACATCTGCCATAATATGGGCTCATCTACACTCATTTAGAACAACGACTTCGTTTTGCCCATCTTCCCCTACCTTCGCCCTTAAACATTGCTTCCATAACAAGTATATCCAACGAAGCTGGGAGAACGTCCTGATACGAGCGCTCGACAACGAACACCGCTGCTTCAGAGTCTAAATTGCAGCGGCTACCTGAGTACGAAGGTCGTAGAGGAACAAAATAACATATTAGGTTGTGTATGTATTCTACGAAAAAAATAAATTTGCTCGAAACGTCAGCACACGGCTTGAAGTGCCTCTACCTGCGAACACAATGGCCTTTAAATGTTTTCGACGAAAATCGGCACGACCCTCATCGTCGGAGACCAATCTTATCAAGCATTGTACGTGAAACCTAATCACCATGTGATCAAAAGTAACCGGTAGAGGATGACTTTCGAAGGTCAGAGTTCGTTGGTGTTAAGGCCAGATCGCAAAACGATTTCGGTCGGCCAAGGGACCCTGTAATAGTATGGTGTTTCTCATTTCTGACACAAAAATTAGTAAATATTTTGTTGTCGGTTTTAATAGTACTAAAAAATGGAACGTGGTTCCATTCACGGTCGTATTAAATCATCCATATACAAACTGGTCTATTTCTGAAACGCATATTATAGACTAGAAGAATCAGTAAAATCGAATTGAATATGTAAATTAGGCAAATTAATCAGACTTTTAGATACTGTGTAACCATAAATTAATTAGAACGAAGGCTAATGCGTTCAATACTACGAGTATGCCTGAGTAAAAAAAATCATGTAATATAATAACAGTAATATCTAGGGTAGAGTCGTCCAATGTAAGTTGTATCTTTATGGGAGAGTCTGAGCATAGCGACTTATACGTCCACTTTGTCAACACTGCAAACGCCTATATCTGAGAACCTTCATGAATTTAATTCGATAGTTCAAAGATGAGGATCAAGTCACAGAGTAGTTCGCTTCAATCAGCGGCCTTTAGCTTGATTGAGTCTGCACGTGATCAGATTTTGTTGAACATTCAATTCAGCTTTACACCGAAATAACGAACAGCATTATAGGTAACATGACTGTGCTGTCTGTTATATTTTCTAAACAGTTCCGTACAACTGCACACGTCTTAGCCTGATGCGGTCTCAAGCGCACAGCAAACTAACACTTACAAGTATCAGTTCTATTGCGTAAAACCATAAAGAATCGTACCACTGCATACGGATACGTCAATAAGGAACGTTTATATAGTATATAGTTAATATATAGAACCATTACAACATTATTAAAGTTCAACATTTCTTATTGAATATTCCGTTATCGCTAATTAGAGGCAGATTCGAACATCCAAGTCAATTATACTATTGGTATTTACTTGGTTCACTGCTAAGCGAAGGATCACTGTCGACTTAGAGATCTATCTACTTCTCGTTTGCCGGTATTGAAGTTTATATTATGACCAGCCCTGGGTCGCTTAAAAATAACTTAGCTCTTTCTTTATTCGAAACGTTTACATTTTTCCACCACTTTCTTATAACTACTCCCAACAATTTTGTGTCACGGATTAAATATGTTCGACTTGGACATAAACCCTATCAAATTTAATTGTTGCTAAAAACTTAAAGCATTATTTTCGTGAGAAAGATTCGTGATCGAGCCAAATGTAGGGCAATATACCCTAGTCGTCCTTAATTCCTTGTGATGTCCAGTTGCCGGCCTACGCATCCCTGCGTCACAACTGACCGTAGATCAGCACCACCATTGAATAACAATTATTCCAGCTGCCCCCAATCTTAACCCGAAGTCACGTCAGCGTTTCCGCTAATCGTATATAGTTCAGACAATCGCTTGACCTCATCGCAAGCAGCTCACAATTTACTAACGTAATGTTTCTGTATTACCGTCGATACAAAAACAAAAAGTCAAATTAATCAGTACTGTAGCTTGTTACTTTGAAAACCGCTTTAATTATTAGATTAATCTCGGCTACAATTTCAACATAGAAATACAAATAGATATTACGAGCTAGGCGACCTAGGGACGCTTACGTAGTCCATTGTATCTGATTATTAAAATCACAGGTCCAAAAATGCCAAAAGATCCAGGGATCCAAAAAAATCTTACTTCCAAAATAGCAAGTCTACGTAGCACAAATCTTCCGCAACCAAGCTTTATATCTCACTTAACATTAACAATGATTTCACCTTTGAATGAGAAACATGCACGTTGAGGCGTAGAGGGACTTTGCTTAGGTGCTTCGAAGTCGTATGAAGCCATGTGTGATGCACTATCTTATCCGTTGACAGTAGCCTTCCCCAAGTAAACGTAAAGGCCTTCCCGTGCCAGGCTTCGATTCACCCAGTCAGTGTTCTCTCTAAAACATAAAAAGTTGACTGTCCAGTGTTTGTAAGACTCAATTTTGGTTCAATCCATCGACATGCCAATGGAAATTTACTACAGAATAGGCGTACCAATTAGGCTACGATATCATACTCAGCTCGGAGCGGTAAATGTGATAACACCGAGCTTGAAGATAATCGTCTCGAGTCACCACATCGAAGTGCGAAGGCCGCTGCTGCGTCGTGTAGTTTGTTCCATAGTTTATGCAGAGAGTGTCCCGATTATCTAGCGTTGGGTACGCTTTTAGACCCAGGCGTGTTTTCCTAGCTCTTTACACGATAGTGGCCTCTACTTTATTTGCAGACCAGTGCACATGAATCGACTCTTCGTATGGTATCATAGATATGGTTTGAACTTTAGAGCTAGGCATACCATTGGACCGATCTTTGATACTAGTTATAATGGCAACATTGACTTTGCTGTTGGACATTATAGCTAGCTTCGCTATTAGACTTCCAGCAAAAAATGATATCGATATTCCCTGACTGCTGTATTATAAAACGAGGCTTGCTAAACATCGCTGGAGATAAAACCTAATATTTATTAAGTGTATGTAACAAAAAATTTCGAAAAAATTAAAACTACATATGCATGTGCACGCCCTACACGCCGTGGAAATCCGTTATTGTCTGGAAAAAAGTGATCTATTATGAGTGTTTTTTGTTTGAGGTCTGCATTAAACATTAATAAACATGTGATGTTGGATAACAAACATGTGGAGCGGCCCTATAACAATAATAACGGCCCTTTTCGATATTCTTAATACAGCGTTTGTACAAGTCCTAATAACTCACTTATTGTTATTTACGGTATCGTAGGCATGTGTATCAAATAATATCTTCGTAAACCTTTTTGGGTCTTTCATCTCGTTCAAGTGAAAGCGATCTGTCACCCGGTTTGTGTTCGTACTTTGATATATGGAACTGCCGTAAAGACCCGCGGGAGGAAGGAAAGGGAGGCACGCCTATAGAGACCTGTTCCTGGTTAAGAGTACTCCATACCGGAAAGCAGGCCATCTAATAAGAGCAACGTCTAGTGTTGGGTAGCGTATTCTAGATGAGCAATTTAAAGCTGCCTCTGTCGCAGAATTTTGGGCTAATTCTATTATGTTTCGAAGGTAATCTAAGGCCTAATAAATCATATCAGATGGGTAAACGCTCATAGCCGCTTCAATTTAGTTCCTCAATTTCGATTCACTGGTTGGCACTGTCGTGCAACGCATGCGGTGAGTCTACCATAAATCCTGTCATTGCTGCTGATGTGTCCTGCACGGTTCTTGTTTCGCAACAGATATTTCGTTGGCGCCGATCAGCGGAGTTTGCCTATTTTGCAATCAGCTGTGGTTGACTGGCCGATTGTTTACATTTGGCGATATGCTAGCCTGCAATGTGGCTTTTACCCACTTTTTTTTTTTTTTGACGATTATGTCATAAGCATACATCGATCCAACTGACTGTGATTTCGACGAAAAGAACCAAGCGACCACACCCTCATCGAAGACCTTCATACGCATGCAAGCAATCTTGTACAAAGCTTCCGAGCCACGTGGATCCTCTGCATATTTTCATCGAGCTGCGCGTATAACCCTCTAGCTTAAGTCGAAATCATGGAAATCTGCTATTATCGTCTTTACAGCATCTACTGTAATTGTAATCGAGTAATCGAACTCATTTCCCTTATTTCATTAATGTTTGTTGTTTGTCGTCCGCTTGTTTTGGTAAACGCTGAAATGCTTGATGACCTTCTAATGTGTATCTCATACCAATAAGTCGATTTTCAATTATGTCAAAGATTTGTGTTTATTTGGTAAGAGGTAATGAATAGACTGGAATACACCAATAATATGCACGAAGCGCCAAATCGGCCACACCGAGTCCTTTTACAAAACGGTTGCACAGTCCTTGTTGTGTACTTATAGCTAATCATCAAACATTACAACCACAATGTAATGATAGGCGGCTCGTTTGATCCCATCGCTAATGTCTAGAGTAATATATATCCCTATTTTGCGCGAGTGTTAGTTTGATGCTCAGGCCATAAGGAATAGGGCATATACTGTTCCGGAAACAGCCAAATGTGTGGAATGCTACTTTCGAAAGGATCAAAGAAAAAATCATTTTTCCAAAACCATATTGACGAAATAATAAACTGGCATGTTTAGCAGAATCCTCAGAAAAAATCTAAATTATCATTGAAACAAATTTTCAGGTTCACGTTGGGCATAGCTAAATGCGATTGCTACGCATTCGCAATATACAGTTCTTTCACCTTCGTTATTACCTTCTACCCTCATACACACCTGGCTTACGTCCCACATTGACAAGGACCAAAGCACGTAATGCACGTTTTCCTGTTAAACATGCATCGCCTATTCCAGGCCCCTTCTACTGCTTTATTCACGCTTAGCACCACCATAGCAAGCACGCGTACAATTGTCATCAACAGTATTTAGCTTCTTCTAACGATAAACTTGATTTCTTGGAAAATTAAATATAAATAAACTTGGAAAATAAGTGTCAGCAGTGATATTGCCTTACTACAACACAAACACGATGCTTCTAGCCGGCGACTGAGAAGACGGCCCCAAAAACCTAAAGGCTTTATGATTCAGAAAATGACAGCTAATAACGAGCGAGTTTATGCTACATCGAACGTGAGTATACGAAGTTCAAACAATAAAAAAGTTAAAAAAAAATCTTAGGAGTCTGTGATAGGCAGCTTTCCTGTAAAATGAACGAACTGCAATGTTTATTTTTATCGTTTTTCCTATGGAGTCTTCCAGGGCAGTAGGTATCGAAGTGCTCTTCGACTGATTGAATCTCAGTTATTATGCTTACCTATTGTGCGACGCTTACAAAGAATATGGAACAAAAAGATTGGATCGTATCGCGCCTGACTGCGAGACAGCTGAACTAACGAATCATTGCATAGTCAACACATATGAGATTTCTCCACCATCTTCAAGGAAGTACCACATTTTTTGAGAGGGCATATAATGTTAATATAATAATAATCACTTTGATTAATAAAATGATCTTGATTATATATATATATATATAAAATAAATGACTTTGATTAATGACGAGGAGGAGTAATTATGTTCTACTATTACAATTACTTTTTTGCTTGGAACCTCAAACACATGCAAGGCCTCAGACTAAGGCATACATGTTCATGCCTTTTGGCCAGCTACAGCAAATTACGAACGCACGGACGGTTAAGCATAATGAAAACCCGAATTATTTGCCAACATGCCTTTTTTTTTGTTTGCCTAACTCGCCCGTTTTGTTATCAAAGGATCATCGATTAAGAAACCGCTGCGTCTGCAATACAAACGTCACTTAAGACATGGGGAGAAATTGCAGCATTTACGATAAAAATTACCGTCTACGTTGCAGGTAATTCTTTGGCCCTTCGATAGGCGACCCGCTCGACAAAGATTCCCGGCAGAAACACCATAATCTACGATAGACTCCTTCAAAATAATAGGAAGAATCAAAAGCCACTTAGAAACGAATTAAAAGCTCTAAGACAATGGTTCCACCAATTGAGGTATTGTTGGCGGTGAAACTGATTCAAAACCCTTAAGACCCAATATATTTGCCGATAAAGCTAGAAAGCCACGTGTCAGAAAACTAACTTCCTGCCGCAATTTGAATGCTATGCCCTCCGCTGTCTGGCTATCAAGGTCTAAGGATTGTCATCGAACACATGTTTAACAAGTGCAAATGTCCCTCGGCTACTCACTGAGCGAATCGGAAGTTCAATATGATACATACCCAAAGCAAATAAAAATCATGTAATATCGCAATAAGTTTACATTCTACTTTTCTTTTAAGCAATACATTTTAGAGAACACAAATATTTTTTAAAAAAAACATTGGAGCTATCCATTCTTCTTTCCATTTCTATCATCACGACCGAACGAATGTGGACAACACTAAGCGTGTAGTAGGAAATTCAATCATAGTTAAGGGTTTCCTATGGTAGTTTCTGCATGTGTGAAATTCACTTATCCTATGAGATGTTAGGCGTGCTACCAAGCTGCCAAGAGTCTTCGGCCCGCCTGTGCTAATTGTTTTCAGTATCTGACGTCCAAAACAAATCGAGACCTTCGCCACCATAGTCAATATACGCAGCTCTTCCGCATGACCACGAAAAACTTACCCGTTCTGGTGTCCACCTAAATCGAGCATCACAAGACTGCTTTTCGACTCTATCGACAACATTTTTAGCTATCTCTAGGATCACCAATCCCCATCCTGACAATTATTGCTTTGGCGTCACTATACTAGATACAATCAGTGCACATGGACGCATCGCAGTACCACGTCGGTGCCAATTACTGCTCTTTAATACCATTGGGCACATAGTTCAGAGACCCAGTGAGTAACTTACCAGTACTTAAATACCAGTACTTGCAAAGTGTGGCAACGTTTTAGTCTACTATTCGTTCAGCAGTGTCCCTTGCTTTGAACACTATATATGGGTTTAATGTCGTACTGTCAATAAGCTTATCCGCTTAGAAGGCATTGCCCCTTGGCAGGACAAAAACGCCTTCGAGGTACGCGGTACAGCCTCGCAAAGACGCGTTGTGGACACTTGTCTTTAAGATCGGAACAGACAAATATTGATTCGTTACTAGCAAGCTTCAGAGTATTTGCTCGATATCTGAAATTAGCACTTCGTTGCAGCGAGCATATGAATATGCCAGCATCGAGTTTAAATTTTAACACGCTATTACTACTGCTGAAAGACAGAAACAATATAATGGGCAGAATTGTGTCAACACTTCTTAAATAGAGTGGATAACGAATCATTACGTTCCGTGTGACCATTGGCAAGCGTTGGTGGGTGAGGTTGTAGACGTGAACCATGAGTGACGACAATTCATCGCCCGAATCTGTGTCGGATCCAGAGGCCAATGAGGATCAGCCACCACCTAAAGAGGCTAAAGCGCCAGCAGGGTATGATTTACCTTCCGATTTCTATATGTACGATAATTTTGTCGATTGACGTTTGACACCGCCAAGATTTCCGTGTCGCCGCCCCTTAGACATGGCGTGTAGGAACGCTAATTGTCGTGCCGCACCGGTATGCAAGACGTATGATCTAGAACATTTGTGTGAATAGATATATATTCATGTGTTCAGCTTGGGTCCCTGATTGCCCATAATTAGCTAGTGGACAGCGCTTGAACCGATTAGCCTAGAGAAGTCCGTTCTCTGTAGATAAAATTAATGACTGCCCGATTCACAAATGCATACAGGTGTTTCGAGGTTGTTCATTATATACTGACGGACTTCTATCCTATTCTGTTACAGAGAAGGGGCGGCACCTCGAGCCAAAGGAGGGTAAGTTCATCGGTTGCATTCCCTAATGTGGAGTCTTGCCACGTTTTACTCCAGGTTTAAGTATTGATCTTGTTCTTCAGATCAGTTATTAGCATTATCCCTTATTAGCCTCGATTTTCGAAATTTTTGCGGTGGAAAAATCATATCATCGATGATATTCAGGTCAGTTAAATGTAGCTGCCCAGTGAGCTGTTAATATTAGGAACAGACTCTGCTATAGTATTAGGTGGTTATTTAGTCTAAGTGTGAAGTGGGAGTATTTCAAGGAACTCACATTTCGATCTGCTTTATCCTGATTCTATGGCATCTGCTATGTCCTGTTTCTATGGCATCTGTGATCATGCGTACTGCTGATGTGTTCGGCGTTTCTTCACACGACCTAACCTATTTGATTGACGGCCGGCGGCGTTGATTACGATTGTAGATCAAGCACGTGGTTCATTATAGGCTTCGTTGTACTACTTGTTGTTGTTGGAGCACTTGTAATCTTCTTCGTAGCCGGCGGACTGAATCCTTCTGGAGGTGCAAATAGCACAGATACAAGCATGCCAGATGAGCTAGGTACGGGTGGAATGACGCAAATGTCGGCTATGACTACCGCAGGAGGTGAAGGTGCACCAAATGCTATGCTTCGTGCTTACGAATCTCTGTCAGAACCTGTTTACTCGCAACTAGCTTTCACAGAACAACGTTCTATGTATACTGACCAAGACAACAGATGTCCGTATGAGATGTTTACTGTGGGAGCACAGGTGATAGAGTTTCGAGGAACGATATGGAACAAGAATCTCGACATACACCCCGTTCTTCAAGGGTCAGACCCCGAGGACCACTTCATGGTACGTGTATGTTTGAGATGTACATTTAATTAAAAAATATTATTTGTGGAAATTACTACTACTACAAATGTATTGTGTTGTTTTAGACGGACATAATAGTTCGACTAGACAAGCGCGATCTGCGTGAAGACAAGGGAGCGTATGTAGCGATAGTACTTCCCGCGACACCGAAGAATACGACCTTGTTTTTCCATTTCAATGGCTGCATGAAAGTTCCTGTACATATCGAGACGATGAACAACGTAGACGCCCATCTCCCTCGGTCGGTATTTACGTTCAGTTTTTTGCGAAACTCTTTATATTGTATCGCCATCATAAGTGGAGAAATACTGTGCGTAAAGGCCTTGTGATTAACATAAAAACGTTTGCTCGCAGAATAAGGTACAAGGTCGTTCAGATGATGAAACAACAGAAGCACGAAAGTGTGTCGGATATTAAGTGCAGCGACTTGATCGATCCACGTGTCAAAGACCGAATTGCGATCCGCGTGTTACTCGATTTTGCCTACGGTCGCAAATCGCCAGAGCTAAGGGTAGTGCACTGCACGCTTCAAGACCGCAAGTGTCGCGTAATTTACAAGGTTCAGGTGAGGCTGATCTGGAGGTTACGGTCAGAAATCGGTTAGGATATAGATTACCTATGATACCCGTTGCTACTATGTCACAGCATAATCCACGTACCTAATTATCGTACTAATTGTTGTGCTCAACAGGCCGACGGTTTATCAACGATAACAAGTCCCGCACGTGTGATGATTTTTTCTGGAAAACTTCCTTCTAATACCGATGACAAAAAACGCAAAACTTCGCCTGTGTTAGAGTCCTCCGTAGCCATTGAAAGTTGGTGTATGCCGAGCGACGGTGATGGATTTTTCCCCAATCGCTTAATGGTAAGCGAGGACAGTGATAATCCAGGTGGCTTCGTTCCGCCCGATGGCACTGCAAATCGGCGATGGTTTGATTGATCTGTCGATCATATTAGTCAATCGCTAATCTAAAGTGCATTATCAACCAACACCATTTGCTTGCTCCTGGTCATCTTGATTCCCACCTCAGATTGCTTCTTACGTGATCAGTTAACCCGGGGTATCACTTGTCTCGATATAGCGTTCTTTCTTCAAAAGGCTGCGAATTTGATCTGCCTGTTGATTTGTCTACAGCCCGACCCTACTAAGACATTCCCTTCGTCTAACAATAAATGGCTTTGAAGCCGAAGTTTCTACTTCCTACTTCCTACAACTGCTTGTGTTCTTTTGGCGTTTATGGGGCGTGAATGGGGCGTGAATATGGCTAGTTAGAGGTAGTTGAATAGGTCAGTGGTTATTCTAAACCGGGAGAATGGATGCATGCAATACAAACTGCGGTAGCATGGCACGCATGTTATGATCCTTTGGGAACGTCGTTTACTCGCTTTGTACACTGTAATGCTAAGGGGGCCGTAATGCTACGGGGCCCACTAAAGTACCGATCGAAAGGTCCTCATAAACGAAGAGTTGCGGGATTTCACATGCAAGTCCAAATAACACGATTTATAAAAACTACAGTGAGTCATTAGCGAAAAATCAGTTTATGAATGGTTATGCCCCGATAAAACTCGCCCCGATAAAACTCGCTAAGGTTAAAGAAAGCCAAGAAGAATCGCTGGTTCATGCTCGATGCAGGTATTACATAAATGAAAGCTAAGGCAAAAAAGTAGAAATTGTATTAAAAAGGTAGTAAGTACTAAAAAACGTAGTATGATTGTATGTATGATGATTAACAAAATCGACGATAGTGATCTGCGGGCGACATTTCAAACGTTTTTCCGGATGCACTTTGGTGCCAGGACATACTATAAATGACCATTAGACGAATGAAACCCTCCATCGCGGCGTCAGGTAATATACGTGGTTAAACCCAGAAATTTCTTAATCGAGGCTAACTTTCTTTTCTGTTTTTATAATCTACCTGTCAACTAAATCAGGCAGAACATACGGGGTACAAAACTAGGTAGAAGAAACTCATTTCCATGTCAACTATATGGGACACACCCGATGTACATCAACAACACAAATCATCTACGCTCCGTAATAGATGATAAAATATATAAAACAAATACAAATACAAATAACAAACAAAAACGTCAGTGTTACAAGGTAACACTCACGTACAGCACCGTCTAACACTTTCATGGTATCTATTCAAACTTCAACGCGTATTACTAATAATGAAGCCTGCTTTTCTCATATATTAGGCAAAGAGCCTCCAGGAAGCGCCCAGCAACACATGATGAAGCCCATGTGACTTTGCTGATTACCCTAGATCATTTAAGCGACAGAAAATAACCAATACATTCTCTTTTCCTTTGAAAAATATACTTTCCTACAGTTGAAATATGCGATCGCGGTATTCACGACATATTTCAACAACTCCGGGAGGCTACCATTGAACTACCTTTATCACAAATTTTTTCAAATATTTTTGAACAAAATAAAGGTTTAAGACATTCGTCTGCTTTTAGTAATTAGATTTTTGGCGGCTAGGTATAGATCATATCACCCGTTTTTCCCTTAATTCCGAACCGATCTAATTCGAGCACTGAGCTGGTCCTACCCGATACTTCTCAAGAGATTTACCGGGATAGATCGCTATTAACGAAGTGCACCTACGCCAGTGATTTACTCTTTATCAATTGCTCTGACTATTGCATTTAGACATGTGCTTCATTTGGTCTGGGTTCTCGTGCGTTCAGTTGTTGACGGCAATTAC
>NW_019214335.1:0-10691 GCF_002532875.2 Varroa jacobsoni
ATTATAATTTAGGTATTTAGATATCTCTATTAACTAGAAAAGTAGAGACACCGAGATTTTTCTGAAATACTTGACCATTTCCGATAGCCAGAATACGGTACCATATTCAGATTCATAGTAGATACTGAGAAAAACGGCTTTTTTTTTATCTGTTGTGTGGAGCTTGGGAAACTAAGCATTTCTGCGTCCAACTAAACACAAAAATCGTTTTTAAAAACAATATATATATGTATATACGAATTTCTCTTGTTTCAGAAAGTATACCTATGTTAAGGCAATACAATTATTATAGAATTGATTGAATAAAAGAATCTTACTTTGGAGAGTTTTGCCCTTCAAAAATGTAGATTCAAAATCGTATTTACAAGCAAGAATGAGACAATACCAATATCTTTTGCGCTTTAGATTGGGAATTGATCACGGGAAAGCTGTTAGCGCATTTGTTTTTGCGATTACCTCGTAACGAAGTCGCACTGTGGTGTACGATTGCACTTCTTCGTAACGGCATGCTTCAATGTCGCATCCTCACATTTTTATTAAAGATTTTTTTCTGAAGTTTTTCTAGCATAGTCTTATTTTGTTGATATTCCGGCCGTCGTTCCAGAGGAAGGCACGCAAAGTGTCCATCAATATCTCCAAGACTCGAAGGATCATGCTGTAACAAAAGCTCTAAAACAAGTTTTCCCATCTCTCGTACAATGACCTATGAGATCTCTGACCGAAACCGTACAGTGATCACTAATGGTAAGCGGGGTGCAGTATTACATGACTTCAGGAACTTATTTAATTATCGAATAACACCGTCAGCTTACGTCCAAGTAGATAACTAGAAACTTCAATCAACTCTCTAGAAGTTTAGGTTTATGCAAAAAGCCAAGACAACGCGATTGTACTGAGAACGTAATACGCGCACGTTTTAAGTGTGTAAGTTAAAGATTTAAAGCAAGTTCATTCTGCGATCCATACACCCAAGCCCATTAAGTTTCACATTATGTTCCTTCTATTTGAACTTTAGCGCAGGCAGCGAAAGCCGTACCGTTTATTTCACTTGGTTGAAATTCAGGTGCTCACAGTGGGTATTCGGTCTTAAATAAAATACTTATCTGCTCGTTGTTGTTTTGTATAAATTAGAATTAAAATGGACCTACCCGTTCTCCGTTATTCTGTGCACAATACTTCCAATCAATAATGCTTACAGCGTTATTGTTAATTGCTTGCAATTAAGACGTATAAATTGAATTAAATAAGGGACACATGTTGCGCTGACTTGTGTCTTGAATCGCAGCGGGAGATTTAAGCTAGCGTTAAATAAATATATAGCTGACATTTTTTTTTTTTCGTTTTGGTATAACCTAAAAAATGATTGCTGGGTGTTCGTAGCTTGTTTTTCACCCAACAGAAGTACCAACCAGGGATACATTCCGTTTGACACTAGCACGTCCAACGTGAATGGCAACCGGGCGAAATGTAAGCGAACAGCGAACGACAGTGATATTTCTGGATTGCCACAGCTGATCCTGATTGAGATCTAGTTAGTATACTATTTGATGACTATAAGATGGGTGTAGACAGTATCTACCCAGAGAGTCCGGCCTATATTTAAACTTTAGTTAATAGTTAATAAGCAGTTAAATAAATAAGTCAAAAAAACTTTATTAACTGCCAGGTTGGTCATTTTTAGCAGGACGTTGTCGCCCATTTAAAAGTAAGATTTAGCGAAAGTATTTGAAACTTGGAACGTTGTTTTAAACCTGATGTACCCTATAGAAAGGCCTTGAAAAGTCTCATAATTAGGCGTAACTTTTTTTAACCCATTCAGTCAGCTTCTAGCCTTAATATGCTATGGTGTTTTTTAGCTGTCAGTATGATGCAGTCAAAAATAATGCAAATCGTATAGTGTTTAAAATTTCGAAGATTAGAGTGTTCATTCTGCTATAAACACCTTTTTTTTTTTAATTTTTATTTAAAGGTTATATATCGCTTTCGTTATTGAACACAGCTTAGAACAAACAGAAAGGCCACAAATTAGGGCGACTTGAGGAATCTGCTTATTTTTACCGTTTATTTAGCGGGATATTTAACAACATTTGCTATAATATTTGCACCTTAGCTTAACAATTAAACGGACGTTATTACTATGCATTAGACTGAGAGGGACTCATTTGTTATTACAAAAATGGTGCACTCTACGACCCCGTCAACACCGGCTAAATTTGAAGTTACACACTTTACTCGTCGCGACGCAAACGTCGGAGCTGTCACGTCGTTTACTGATCGGACCCTGGGTGCCATTAGGGAGGATCATCATGATTCGGATGAGAATGTGGTTATTGACTTCCACAATCACAAGTGGTTCACATCTGTAAAAAGTGATTTATGATGATTATTATTATTACTATTAAAGGCACTAGTCGATAGTCACTGCTTGTTTGGATATATTTATTTGTGCACATGTAAATTATGTTTAACACGTGTCCTGCTGTTATTGGAATCTACAGTATCACACGATAAGCCAGATACGAGCCGTCATATTATTGTAGAGCTACGGCTTTCAGCCCATTTACGATTAAAAAAATTCAGCTGCTCCTAATGGAAAACACCAGATTCATTTCTTTTCCCTTTCAGAAATCAGGTCTGGTCCATCTTTGTAAGTATAACAAGAGCCGTTCCTCTATGTAGTAAATGTTGAAGTTAATGTTACAGCTAATCAAATTCAACCGAAATATAGCTAAATGTTTCTACTATTCGCTATTCATACAACTTGAGGTGTTTCCCAAGTTTTATAATCTTTGTTATGTCGGTGAGAGTCACAGCACTGGCGTTATTTGATGCTAACGTTAATATAACGCTAAGGATCATGCCTAATACATTTTCGGGATTTTTCATTTCTCAGACCGGCTCCTAACTGTGAAATTACCAAACATGTCACACTATGAAACATGTTGAGTATCGTGATTCAGGTTTGTAAGCGCTGCGAACGCGATTGTAACGTAATTACCAGTTCATACGCTGTTTGTACGAGTTCAGAAATTAATTACACGTTTCGCTAGTTGTCAAAAAGCCCGCCCATCACTCTGCTAACGAGAAGTATAAAGGCGCATGTTTTAGAACGCACCTAGCCTATCCCAGCAACCTCTGCTGAACTCTGATAGCGGCAAAACGAGTTTACGAATCACGACGAAATCGAATTTAATACGTCTGCATCATTAACAAAAAAATTCACGGACGACTGCGGTTTTCGAGTGCAATATGCCAATTTTTTATCATCGAGAAAGAGCTTGTGGAATACGCTCCTGTAGTAGTGTAGTATGTTCACCCACTAAGATTAGGTGCATTTTAAGTGGTCTAGGTTTGAAACCGGGTGTGGACAGACCTCGTTTCGTGCTTGGAGCTAGTTATCTTAAGCACTGCATTGCGGCAGCACTAGGTGTACACAACTTGAATCATTTAGCTTGTGCTTTCGTTTTTGCTAACCACAGTATATGAGTCAGTGTAAACGCACGGTAAGTAAATGTAATATCCGATTTAAAATAGGTTGCATTCAACAATTATTAAGTTTTATGTAAAGCAAACCGTAAAGTTTAATAGCTTTTAAATTGTTCGAGAACTGGTAAATACATAATCAAGCTACTGGATATTCAAACTGACTGAGTATCATCAGATAATACTAAGCTTTGAGACAAATGTATTGCTTAGTGCTGAAAATCGAAACTCGAAGGTGAGAGCACTAGTGCAGCTTATCAAGGATTAGGGCAAACGTCGGGCAAAATGGCTTGCACCAAACAGCACTTTGTTACTGATGGCGTCGATTTCGACGGTCAAAGACCACGGAGTAGGCGGCTAAGACCAAAGACCGGAAGCGAAAGGACATGATACTGTTATTACAGAAACTCCGTTTCTGTGGCGCTAGTGCGCTTCAGCCGGGTTCTTGTTATAATAGCTGCGTAGATGGTTGCTCTACACGTGTTTACATATGTGCTGAATTCAGTGTAAAGGAAGATGTTGTTGATGCTGTTTTTACCCTAAACAGTTATTACGGTTACGTAATACATACTTCGAGAAGCTCCATATTGGCCGAAGAGAAAGCGTATGGTCCAGGCTATATGTATTAATATTCACTGCTTCTTTCGTGTGTTGATAATTCATCTGCTATTTTCGGGTAACTCTTGGACATCGATTTGCCATTCACTCAAGTAAAGTTAGAGACCGCCGGGGATTGAGTTTGGGGTCCATCTTTAACGCATATGTACGTCGAATACAAAGGCGACACACAACTGAGGTAAATCACTCAAACAATGGATTCTCATTTCGCTTACATTTCTTAAACTAACTAAAGAAAGAGAAACAGGTTTCTTTTTTCTAGTCAAATATTGGCCTGTAGTGAAGTAGTCAGTGAGTATCCTGATAAACATATAGCAGTTATCGTGTTGTGATCCGTATTCACTATGTGGTATCGCTCTCTGACTGGCACCCTATTCTTTGATTATCGAGGACGCCAAAGGCTGCAGCTTTTTAAAATTCTGGTTCGGAGCAAAATATTTGCGACGTTTCTGCACAAAAAGAAGTGATCATTGATTGGCGAGAACTTTAAAGGAAAGAAAAAAGGTCTTTTAATGAAATGTTATTTGGAAACCCGATACGGCAAAAATTGACCAAATAGCTCAATAAAATTTCAATTTGCGCCAAACTTTTCACAGTAGTCTGACGACATCGAGGCAACTATATCGTTAGACTATTGAATTTTATCGTATAAAGGATAACTAGAATTATCAACTTCATAATAATCAATAATATTATTAATTAATGAAGATTAAAACTGTGTATTGTAAGTTACTCAAGTACTTCAATGCATATTAAGCATAACTGCAAGGACGATGAAAATTCTATAGGTTATGAAGTATATATATCTACAGAAATACTTTACAAAAAAAAAAACTGTTGTAGATAAAGCTGTAAAATGTTGTAGATTAGATAAAATTCGTTACTCTTTGTATCCTGAACTCCTAGATTGCACGTGCACCAATGCATGCAAAAATGATTACACAAATTACTATACGTTTTAACATGAACGTGTTTTTGTTTATATTTTATTACTGTTCCTGTTATTGTTATTATCATCATGTTCACATTTGTGTGTGTGTTTGTATGTGTGTGTTTGTGTGTGGTTGTGTATGTTAGAAACCGCTGGATTTTCCCCGGTCACAAAACGTATCACGTATTGTCACGTCTTGTTGTGACGTGACGGTCACGCCAGATATTTACGAGGTAACGAACGAACGTTCAATATGTATCATAGTTTTTTTTGCCTTAATAAGTACATTTTATATCAGCACAAGTCGACCGTTTCATCTTTTCTTTATTTCTGTCTGCGTAACAAGTTACTGTGAACTTGAACTGAAGCCAAGCAGCGATCAGATGACTGATCACTGGCCGGAAGAGGCTGAACCCTCCGTTGGGAGTTTGACTCATTCTTGTTGTCAATATGATGTAATTATATATATATATATATATATATATATGGCGATGATGCACGCTTTAGCTCTCCTCGGTTTCTTTCTCTCTGTCTTTTTCGCTCTTTCAGACTGAACTATTAGTCTGAAGTCATTCGCGTAAGCTTTCTCAATATTTTTATCCGGTAAAACTAGTTAGCATATTGTGTTATTTAGTACTGAAAGTGAATTAGAAAATTTAGTTTACACATCTTCTACACTTCTCGGTGCACTCTGTGTTTATGTGCATTCTCTAGGTAGGTTGCACATTCAACGCTATATATGTATGTATCTCCATATATGATATTAATACCATGTTATTTGTTGCGCTATTAGATATCGTTATCATCCAAGTATCAGCACTGAATGTCAGCACCCGCCACTTTGTCAAGCATAACCTCTGGGTTTTAATCCAACAATCTTGTCAGGTTACATCCATATTATCAGTTCTAACAAACCCAGCACGCAAATTTCACGAGTTCGTTTTCATTTTGCCAATAACCAGCAATCGCCATGGTAAACCTTAAAGTTTTGATGAAGCACCGATAACTCCCCACTGATGATTTCGACTCAGTTTAGTGGCAAACATTCGCGTTTGTGCTTTTCCGTTTTAATTTTTTTAACTCTTACTTTCTTTTTCATCTGTACACCTATCAAGACCACGCGCGTCCTGTGTACTGGCAAGGAAGAATCTCTGAGCGATTTTAAGTTTGAACTTCATCGTTCACGGTATTGGTAAGTTTAGGGAAAATAATCTACTTGCAGGCACGTGGTTCCTTGTGATGATTTTCCGCTCCTTTCGAGTTAGCACACCCTTCGTTATTTCAGAAGCTACTAGTCAATTTGGTTCGTCGCTGAAAAACATTTCGGCTTCCCACCAATAGACCACTTACCCATCCTGCCTGTGTTCACACGTAAAATAGGATACATATGCATATATTGTTGCCATCTCACACTCATTATATATATATATATATATCATATGGAGTTTCTTGTTGTATTTCATACACATCTAGTAGCTCAGTTAATGATGGTAACACGAAAAAATAACATGACAATTTCTTTGTGGGTTGTTTGTTATTATTGACGTCTCCGATGTTGCTGCAGTTCGTTAACGGAACCTGCATCCGATGATGAAATATTACAGAGAGACCACAACACTACTCATATTAGTGGTTGCGGTATACCCTAGTAATAATGCAGTATCTCGTTATGTATATATTTTGCGTTTTACGCTATCCACCTTCAGACGTTTTCATCTCTGGAGGCTTTCGAATATTGATTCTTCTTTCGCCCTTCGCCTCCTCGCTCTTCTTCTATAGTTGATTTGCTTGCTTGGGATTTGTGCTTGGGACTACTTAACGATGAGGGGCATCTCGCTATATCGAGCAGCCTCCAGATCGCTCATGAGGTCAGCGCTGATTATGCGGCCCTGAAGAGCGGCATACATTTCCTCGCCCTGATCTTCAAGTTCAGCGGTTGCCGCGCGAGAGTCGTCCTGAAACAGGACATAACCGATACTCATTAGATCTCGTATTGACGATTCTAATTACAATTTGATACAGTAATTAATGATAACGGTATATAAAACAAACGCTGACAATTTGGAAGTCTTTGAACCGTAATCTGGTTCTCGATGTGCTAACTGACGCGCCTCTGAGTACCGATTATGCATGCCTGTAGACTTCTTACATTTCCGATCATTAGTTTTGGTGAATTTATTTTGTTGTTCTAGCATACTAAAAATCGTATCTCAAGTATGCATGTGTATCGCACACGTTCGCATTAGTTTGTGTGTCAAGTTGTTTATCCTAATACATAACATCTTTTATTTGCCACATTTTAACTCTGCCCCGCACCAATCTGAACAGCATAACTGCAGCAGGTCAGAGCTAGCTGCCACAAGTTCGGTTATCAGTAATCCCGTGATATGCATCTACTTGCAGTTTCGTACAACAAGGCACTGATTAAATGAAACTTGACCATGGCTCATTGGTGAGCGTGTGACCAAAAAAAAATTAATTAGGGGCCTATATAGACCTACCTTAGAATGCAACAAGAATGTTTTCATTGTCGTGTGAACCACGAATGGGCGCATGGCCAACGACGAACTTTCGAAATGAAGTTATTGTATTGTACATAGATATTACATGTAGACTAAGTAAGTAGTTTTTGGTACGATGCAAAAAATACACCCACCAAGCGATCTAATCCTTGATTGCTAGCAGTCCATCGTTAACTTCTGCTTCGACCTCGAAAAATCGAAAAACTAACAAACTTCGACAAATTAATAACCAAAACATGGGAAAAAAATACTCACACATCAGAGGCAATTAGATGCTTGATAGGCGTGGCCTTGAGCTACTTCAGCCACCATCATGATCATCATCATTCGGATATATGCCACTTCACTAATTCCGCATAGTCAATTTCTAAACTCAACAACAAAAGTAGCATCGCCACCACTAGGCTAACATGATTTTTTTTTCACGTGAAGCAAACTGGAGCAATGGACGATGGCATACGGAGAGGCCGCTTACAGCAATGTGTCGATATGACGCAACGGGACATTTTTTGACGGGGTCTTAATAATCGAACACAACCAAACAGAAACAAGGAACCGTTAAATATAATAGAGTTTACACATGAGGCCTGCGTATTTCCTTCTGCCATTATCGAACAAGGATGATCAAACGTTACATAGCTGCCTTCATACCTATGCTAGTATACTAACGCTTCCGCAGCAGCAGCACTAGATATGATTGAATTTCTGTTATCATCTAACATTGGCTTAGTTTGGCGACCACGCAACTTCCGTGAAGAGACCTAGTCTAACTGACCATTCGTAGGCCTTCACACACCGATTCGTTAGCACTTAACACTATAGCAAGTGCATTTCACACACCCATAATCTTCATGCACTCGTGTAGGTGATAACATTGCAACCGCCACCTTCCTATCAGCCGTTATCATATTCAAATTACTGCGGCGGCCACATGTGTGCTGGCTATCAAGGGCTGACACACTAGTAGCAAAGCAATCAGAACAAAATATTAGATAAATAAAGGGCTGTTGCAGAGGCCGCAAGTAATATATATAATATATATATATATATCGAGAGAGAGGGAGAGAGAAAAAAAAGGAACTCGCATGTGACCCCGCATAGAGGAAACAGCTGCTACTGAAGTTGTGTCGCTACATATAACTACGACTAATGGCTATGAACGTTCATCGTAAATTACGCAACGGTTTCACAATAGAATTTGCAGATCGGTTCAAATGCGTTCTATGAAATCATCATTACAATTGTCATCACTGTCGTCCCTATATGCGTCAGCGCGAAGAAACAGGCACTGAAAAACATTGAAAAAAACCGAGTTCGAGATGGACCGTGAGGAAAGAAGGCACGACTTAAGAACAAGACCAACTTAAATGTATCCCAGAAAGGCACCAATCAGCGCATCATGCAATTTATTCATCTTCTAATCCATACAACTACGCACTCACCCACACACGTCGCCCCATTTTAATAATAATGCTTGAAATAATAAAAATACATAATAACAAAGATTATTGTTCTTTGTTTCACGTTAAGATAATATGTAGTGGTATGGATCGTTTATGATCAATAACAATACCTTTATGATAATATATTAATAATGATGATAAACGGATTTATATTAAATCTGTTTGCATAATTATATAGTGCGTTATTGAGCTATTAAATTTTGGTCGTTTCTCTCCCAGGGAAAAGTGTTATTGTTTTGTGTATGTTTGTATGGATTTATTGATGAATCGATCGATCGATCGATCGACCGTACGTTGCTCGACTCGTGGGTATGATCATTCATTCACGACTAGACCGTTGTTTGAGCATTAGTTCGATCAGTAATTATCAGAAATCAGTTGAAAAATTAAATTAATAATAGGCAAGAGCAACGGCATGAAAAAAGATGCACATGAAACGATCGACTGTGCGGCTGGCTAAACGGTATTCAGGTGACATAAACGCTTATGTCTTCTGTGGTTTCGTATGCACTCGTTTGCCCGGTATCATCGGTAGATTGTTCTCTGAGCGTATACTATTGCACCCATATCATACACAGCACTTGTTGTATGACATCGGGTGCCAATAATAATATCCCTGTTACCTCACGCAACGCGCTAGCTCCTCACATACACAATGTGGATTTCATCTTCTTTAGTATCTAACCTTTTGGATCTTCACAGGGTGGTGGATTACTAGTGCCATACCGCTTCTCTACCAGCGAGTCCGTCTTTCATGCTAACAGTAGCAATAACAAGGCTATCAACTGATGACGATGCTGGCATTTTGATGCTCCAAAATTTTCTTACAACGCACGTAAGGCACACGTAATAATTAAAAAGTAATGAAAAATCTAGTGAATGGCACACATTCAATTTAAAATCCCTTTAAATGAAACTGGCTGGCAGAGTTGATTTTTTGCAATCTGGTTATCGTCTCGAGTCAAATCACTAATAAACTATTTATTTGTTTTGATAGAATACAGATGTGCGCATCTTATTGTTTGGCACCCTCTAGCGTCCTTTCACAGTGTCATTAGCTCATTTCAAGCAAAGCTATTTTTAAGCGCGCTTTCCGTCGTTTTTTCCCTGCTCCTTCTCTTTGCTCGAGATGACTTTTGTTTGTTGTTGTTTCTTTCCCCGTTACGGTTACGCTATCAACGGCTTTTTGTCCCTGTAGCAATTATGTTATTAGAGCAGCTGGCTACGACCGGTGCATCCGTCAGCGTGCCAGTAGAAGCGTGGAACAGAATAATGTCAAGGAAAGTTGGTAAACAGCCGTAATCGGAGAGCGGTAATAAAATATAAGGGACTTATAAGTAGAACTAGTTATTAGTGAGAGCATTATTAATAGTACTTGAAGTTACCAGTAGTAACGATAGTCGCGGAGCTATAACAACTGACTACGGCTTATGCAGCTGCACTTATTACTATTGTACAGTATTATTATACAGTATTATGTTCAAAAGATGTGTGGCGAACATTTGCTAAGTGACCAGAATTGCCAAATGTTCGTCTGTTGCGCCAGCCCCTGCATAGGGTCCTAGCAACATTTCCTATATTGACAACAATGATAGCTTACTCAATGATAAATCATCATCCACATCCGTAGCGCCATCGTCGCCAACATTGACAGCAGCATCCACTTGCGCCTTC